>NC_089591.1:44189039-44459267 GCF_019320115.1 Miscanthus floridulus
TTAGTTAGTTTAGTTAGTATAGGCAATATAGTAAGTTAGTATAGATAGTAAAGTTAGTTAGTTTAGTTAGTACTAATTAGTGAGTCTAATTATACATTGAATTTAGTATAATTTGTTGTTGTAGTTAGCCTTGTATAGATGTTAATATTTGATTAGTTAGTATAGTTATAGTTAGAATAGGTATTAATATTACTATGTATATTATGTACGATGATTTTCGACTGACTTGATGAAGTTTCTTGAATTGCTTTTGTAGATGGATTGTTGTGTTAGAGTTTTTTATAGGAGGAAGTGTTATGAGAGAAGATGGTATGTTTGAGGATATGGAAGAAGAATTGGAATGGTTTGATGAACCTCCTACCTTCAACGACCTTTGCGTCTGTTTGAATGCAAAGTTTGGCAGGTGATTTCACACTGAAGGGGAGGTTTGATACTAGGAAGACTAGGGCACACTATGTCCTCATGCCCTTGCGCGACCTTGCTCACTGGTCCCTGCTACACTAGGGTGCTTCAAGGTTCCAATGTGCCCATGGCTGAGGTGGTGGTGGAGAATGGGTACAGGATGTAGGGTGTCCTGGATGGGCCGTCCATTAACGGTGTTGGAGGCAATGAGCAAGAATTGGGGGTCAAAGGGGAAGTAGCTCAGGGTAACATGGATTTAGACGGTCAGTTGACGCAGGAGCAGTTTTATTTAAGTCAAGTAGGCTGTATAAGCAATGATTTTGATGTGAACGAGTTTGAACTAGAAGATGAGGAGCAGGAAGAGGAGGACACTGATCGGTGATGTAGTTAGCAGTAATTCGGATGATTTAGATAGTGACCAGGGAGATAGACATGCTATGCCCACACCGGTTGATGCCATGTTGGTACCTGTTCATGGTATGCCATTACCAGTACCAACTGAGGTTTTGCATGCTATCTAGGCTCAGGGTAGACTAGTCACAGATTTGCCAGCAGATGATATCCCCTATGATTCATGGGGCAGAATTAGCGAAGCGAAGCAGTATGTTCCACCACCACCTTACACAGCGACTGAGCTTGAGCAACTACGGTCGATGAACATACCATTCAAGGGCATTCCGAACTATAGGGATGTCAGCACGACAGATATGGCAATTTGTGACATCGGTCTCCTAGATGTGTAGGAAATCATTGTATGACCATGAGAAAGAAACCCTTAGGAAGGGGATGAGATTCAATACAATAGTCAGAGATGAAGCTCTTCCTTAGGACTATGTTGTGTATCACCATAGGCCGTACAACATCACTCATTCGGACCAGGAGTTGAGGTACCATGTGATATGCAAAAATGGTTGTATGTGGATGTTAAATGCATGAAAGAGATAGAGTGATGGCAAGTGGAGGATAAGTAAAGTTGTCGAACCACACACTTGCCTAACAAATAGGGGGAAGAAAAATCATCAGCAGCTTACTGCACGTTACCTTACCCAGTTGTATATTGGAGCTCGTTGATGACAATAGCGACATTTCAGTGTCTTCATTACAACAGTCCATATCTGGATTCGTTAAGTATGATGTGAAGTATGGAAAGGCTTGGCGCGTTAAGCGAATTGTCCTGGCTATTCGATGGGGTAGTTGGGAGGAAGCGTACAATAGGGTGCCCCGCATCTTATGTGGAATGCATTACTACAACCCTGGCTTGAAATGGTTTGTGGACACCGGAGGGATATATTTTTGGGACTTCGATGAGGCATGTCCTCTATCATGTGTTCTGGTCGTTCGCACAAATAGAACATGCATTCCAGTTTTATGGGCCAGTCATACTTGTTGATGGCACTTTCCTTGACAAGAAAGTACAGGGGCACCTTGATGATGATGCTGCTATTGATCCTGAGTACCAGATAGTACCCATGGCTTTTGCTTTGGTAGAGAAAGAGAATAATGAATCATGGTCATAGTTCATGCTGGCTTCTATGTGTACAAGTGCTTGGCCCATCTCGCACTATATGTTTGATCTCGGGCCATCACCAGGGCCTTCTTAATGCTGCAGCTGAGCATATAGATGGGTTCCCGCCTCTAGTGCATAGATGGTGCTTGAGACACTTTGTCGCTAATTTCTGGCGACAGTTAGAGGAAGTAGGAGGTATGTGACAAGGTAAAGGCTCTATGTTGTGTACGTACAGAGCACCAGTTTAAGGAGACAAAGAGAGAACTAGACAAGATGCTAAATGAAGCGGGAAAGGCCTAGGTTAGAGGCGCAAATGGAACAAAAGGCTCAATGGGCAGTTAGTATATGATGAGGGGGGTTTTAGGTATGGCATCATGACCACTAACTCCTCGGAGTCCTTCAACCGTGTATTCACTAGAGTTCGATTGTTGCCTATGTCTGAAATTATTGAGTTCTCCTTTCATAAGTGCAATGAATATTTTGTCAAGAGGTGGGAACTTGTGTAGAGGAATATAGCTGAGCAGGGGCATTTTGGAAAAGCTAGAGCAGAACATTTGAAGGAGGCCAAAGAATTAGGCCAAGCCGCACGCCGCCGAGCCGTATGGACCCCATCGCCATATCTTTAGTGTACAGGGGCAAGGGTGACACGAGCTTGGGTGGTGAACGTTATGGTGGACTGAAACTACCAAGTTGATCTTGAAAAGGTAGAGTGCAGTTGCAATGTCCCATAGATCATGCATGCCCCTAGCTCTCATATGATCACAGCCTACAGGGTTCGTGGGTACAACTATGAGGATCTACCATATATGTCACTCTTGTATCTCTGTTCGAACACCATTAGTATTTGGGAGATGTGCTTCGAGCCATACCTTGACCCGACATAGTGGCCACCTTATAATGGTTATGACTATGTGCCAGCATCTAGATCTAATGAAGGTATAGAAGGGTAGGAGGAAGAAGAAGTGACTTAAGGGGCACATGGACGCTATGAGATGGTATAGCGAAGACATAAACGGAGGGGGAGACTTCAATGAGACCTGTGGCAGGAATCTTTGCTCCATTTACAAAGACCCTGGTCACAAGGCTAGCAGGCATAGAAGACGAGGGCAACAAGTCCATACATAGAAGTTGCTTATTTTCCTAGTGAAGTTGTTTAATATGTCTATTAATGTTACTCTGAATATATGCATAGTGCTTTCATATTGTGTTCGTATTGCATAACAAGTAGTTCAAATTTTGCAATGCTACATAATGTTAATTTGAATACTCTAACCCTTTGTTTATCAATTTGTAACAGGATAGCCCCTCCCACGTAGCACCAGTTGTACCACCTTCTTGAGGTGGAGTACGATGACCTGCATCGAGCACACTTATTGACTAACACCGACACAGAGGTGTCGTTGCCTCCTTTGAGGCCCCGCATGCACACCAGGGCGCACTAGTGGGGCGAGCCAGGGACTTAGTTGGTTATGTCGAGCTTATGTCAAACTGAATATTGTCGTCCGAAACTTACAGACTCATGAACCAATGAAAATGTTATGTGGCAACTTGTCAACTTTCGCATGGACTCTATTTATTTGCTTCATATTCATTTCAATGCATCGCGGTAGCACTTGTACTTGTTTACAGCACTGATAGCAGCTCCCGTTCAATTGCAATTAAGGCTAGTTGGCTTCTGTCTACGTCCAAGTCCTGCCATACTGTGGGCCTTGGCGCATCAGTGCCACACCGTGGGCTATGGCGTGGTAGAACCTGGGCTTGGTGTTGTGTGCCAAACTTGGATGCATCAGAGAGCGACAAACGGATGGGTCGGAGGGTGACAAACGGATGGGATAACTTAAGATCGACCATGGGTAATCCGAGTACATGATACATGGGTACAATACATCAATAGTTCAAATGAAAAACAAGACAACACAATGAAAATTCTAGTACATAGCTACATTGATCATTAATAAAGCATAGAACTAACAGATGGTGCAATAAAAAAGCCCTCAGTCAAAAACATACTGAGTAAGCAACTCGTCGTTTGAGTACCAATCCTCTACCACAACCTTGTTGCTAGTGGCTAGGGTCACTTGCATTGCCCTGATCTGCCTTTCACTTGTAGTAAGCGGCCTCCGCTTCATCTGCGGCCTGAAGACAAGAACGCATTCTCTTCCTCCTCGTTCATGTGGCTAGGCTCACCTGCATTGCTCTGACCTATGTGTCGCCTGTAGTAAGCGGCCTCCACTTCATATGTGGCCTCTACGGCCTGAGTGAAGAACACGTCATCATCCTCCTCTGCCTGCAAGCCCGCCTCTGCTAGAGCGATGAGCTTGCTCAGTCTGCCAGTGTCATCCTCAAGCCTTCTCCGCCTAGAAGCCCGACTCTGCTAGAGCGATGAGCTCGCTCAGTCTACCAGTGTCATCCTTAGCCTCCTCCAACTACAAGCCCACCTCTGCTAGAGTGATGAGGTCGCTCAGTCTGGCAGTGTCATCCTCATCCTCGTCCCCCTCATCAGATAACACAATCGGTGATTGAACGGTGCGAGTAGCTCGTGTTCTGTGCTCATCTAACTTCTTTTCCTCATACCTTGCATGAGGCACCTCTCCGTCATGGTCCTTATTGCATCCAATCCATTCATGTATAAAATACAATCAGTTAGCAACAGTGATTAAATTACATTTAAAATCAGGCAATGAAATAAAGGCTTTCAAGCACTCACTCGCACATAATGCACCAACATGCTCATTCAAGACCTGCATATATACTCTTGTCTCCTCCCTTGCCTCCTTGCTTGCCCTCTCCTCCTCTAACACCCTCCAGTCTCTCCAATCCCCATTTGTCAAGCCCAACATCGATCGGGTTACAAATACCTGCGCTGTCTAGCAAACTCACGCATCTTGTCTTTGAGATGTTTAATGAATAGGTTGACGTAGTCAGGTCCATATCCCCTCTTCCATGCAATTACTTGCCTCCCTCTCAGTTCATCCAAGAACTTAGCTTGACCATCATAGTATTCCCACCTGCATTTCTAGTGCTCTATTCAACAACAACAACAACAACAACAACAAAGCCTTTAAGTCCCAAACAAGTTGGGGTAGGCTAGAGTTGAAACCCATCAGAAGCAATCAAGGTTCATGCACGTGAATAGCTGTCTTCCAAGCACTCCTATCTAAGGCTAAGTCTTTGGATATATTCCATCCTTTCAAGTCTCCTTTTATTGCCTCTACCCAAGTCAACTTCGGTCTTCCTCTGCCTCTCTTCACGTTACTATCCTGACTTAGGATTCCACTATGCACCGGTGCATCTAGGGGTCTCCGTTGCACATGTCCAAACCATCTCAACCGGTGTTGGACAAGCTTTTCTTCAATTGGCGCTACCCCTAATCTCTCACGTATATCATCGTTCCGAACTCGATCCCTTCTTGTATGACCGCAAATCCAACGCAACATACACATTTCCACGACACTTAGCTGTTGAACATGTCGTCTTTTTGTAGGCCAACATTCTGCACCATATAACATAGCAGGTCTAATCGCCGTCCTATAAAACTTGCCTTTTAGCTTTTGTGGTACCCTTTTGTCACATAGGACACCAGACGCTTGCCACCACTTCATCCACCCTGCTTTGATTCTATTGCTAACATCTTCATCAATATCCCCGTCCCTCTATAGCATTGATCCTAAATATCGAAAGATGTCCTTCCTAGGCACTACTTGACCTTCCAAACTAACATCTTCCTCCTCCCGAGTAGTAGTGCCGAAGTCACATCTCATATACTCAGTTTTAGTTCTACTGAGTCTAAAACCTTTGGACTCCAAAGTCTCCCGCCATAACTCCAGTTTCTGATTCACTCCTGTCCGGCTTTCATCAACTAGCACTACATCTCCGCGAAAAGCATACACCAAGGGATGTCCCCTTGTATGTCCCTTGTGACCTCATCCATCACTAAAGCAAACAAATAAGGGCTCAAAGCTGACCCTTGATGTAGTCCTATCCTAATCGGGAAGTCATCCGTGTCTCCATCACTTGTTCAAACTCTAGTCACAACATTGTTGTACATGTCCTTAATGAGCCCGACATACTTCGTTGGGACTTTATGTTTGTCCAAAGCCCACCACATAACATTCCTTGGTATTTTATCATAAGCCTTCTCCAAGTCAATAAAAACCATATGTAGGTCCTTCTTCTTCTCCCTATACCGCTCCATAACTTGTCTTACTAAGAAAATGGCTTCCATGGTTGACCTTCCGGGCATGAAACCAAATTGGTTCATAGAGACCCACGTTATTGCTCTCAAGCGATGCTCGATAACTCTCTCCCATAGCTTCATAGTATGGCTCATCAACTTAATTCCCCGGTAATTCGTACAACTTTGAATATCCCCTTTATTCTTGTAGATCGGTACCAATATACTTCTCCTCCACTCATCAGGCATCTTGTTCGATCCGAAAAATATGGTTGAACAGCTTGGTTAGCCATACTATCGCTATGTCCCCGAGGCATCTCCACACCTCAATTGGGATACCATCCGGTCCCATCGCCTTACCTCCTTTCATCCTTTTCAACGCCTCTCTGACCTCAGATTCTTGGATTCTCCACACAAAGCGCCTATTGGTGTCATCAAAAGAGTCATCCAACTGAAAGGTTGTGTCCATATTCTCACCATTGAACAATTTGTCAAAATACTCTTGCCATCGATGTCGGATCTCATCCTCCTTCACCAAGAGATGCTCCCTTTCATCCTTAATGCACTTAACTTGGTTGAAGTCCCGTGTCTTTCTCTCACGAAACCCTAGCCATCCTATAAATGTCCTTCTCTCCTTCCTTCGTACTCAAATGTTGATAAAGATCCTCGTACGCTCTACCCTTTGCCACACTTACAGCTCGCTTTGCAGTCTTCTTTGCCACCTTGTACTTCTCTATGTTGTCCACACTCCTGTCATGGTACAAGCGTCTATAGCATTCTTTCTTCTCCTTAATAGCCCTTTGGACTTCCTCGTTCCACCACCAAGTATCTTTAGCCTCGCATCCCCTTCCTTTGGTTACTCCACACACCTCTGAGGCTACCTTCCGAATGTTGGTTGCCATCTTGTCCCACATGTTGTTTATGTCGTCTTCTTCCTTCCAAGAGCCCTCTTTGATAACCCTTTCCCTAAATACATCTGACGTCTCCCCTTTCAGTTTTCACCACTTTGTTCTTTCAATCTTAGCTTGTTTATCCCTACGGGCACGCACCTGAAAACGAAAATCTGCCACCAAAAGCTTATGTTGAGAAACAACACACTCCCCTGGTATCACCTTGCAATCCAAGCATGCTCGTTTGTCCTTTCTTCTTACGAGGACAAAGTCAATCTGGCTACTAGTGTTGTCCGCTACTGAAGGTCACTAGATGAGATTCTCTCTTTCTAAAGAAAGTGTTGGCTATCATTAGGTCAAAAGCTACCGCGAAGTCCAGAACTTCCTCCCCCTCCTAATTCCTACTACCATACCCAAAACCTCCATGAACTGCCTCGAAACCTGCGCTTGTAGTGCCTACATGCCCATTAAGATCTCCTCCTATAAAAAAGCTTCTCACTACTAGGTATAGCTCTAACCAGGCCATCTAAGTCTTTCCAGAACTGTCTCTTGGCACTCTCGTTGAGGCCTACTTGGGGGGTATACGCACTAATTACGTTCAAGACCATATCACCAACGACAAGCTTGACTAAGATAATCCTATCTCCTTGCCTTCTCACTCCCACCACACCATTCTTGAGGCTCTTATCAATCAAAACTCCTACTCCATTTCTATTCAGCGACTGTCCCTGTGTACCAAAGCTTGAAACCTGTATTGTCCACCTCCTTCGCCTTCTGAACCCTTCCATTTAGTATCTTGAACGCATACTATATTTACACGTCTCCTAGTCGCGGTATCAACTAATTCTCTTAACTTACCTATAAGTGACCCTACATTCCAACTACCTAAACGGATCCTAGTTGGTTCAACTAGCTTCCTTACCCTTCGCACCCGTCGACTCAGATGCGAAGACCCTTGCTCATTTTTCACTACATTCCGGGCGCCGATGTAGCGCGCCACTAAGGAAGCGACGACCCGATCCTTCTAGTGCTCTGTTCAAACGAAAAATTATATCATATATGTCTTAGCAAAAGAAACAAAATACGATTTCATGTTTACCACAAAAATAACCAACCTCATCATAGTCAACCATATGGCCGCAATAATGGCCTATTCCAAGCTCCGAAGTGACTAGGCCATAGTTGGATTTAACACCACATTCGCACATGACAGGAGGTGCTTTGTAAATTACCCTTTCTTTCTTATTTTCCTTAACCTTTGGTGGTTCTTCCGGCCATTGGTTCTTAGGACCATACAACCACTCCTTGAAACGACACTGCGCCATTGAAAACACCTAAATAAGGTGATATTAGTACATGAACACATATAGCTCAATATTTCAACACATACACTTTGCACTTACTTCATGCTTGTTTGGACACACAAACTCCAACGTATTCTCAGAGTTTATCACAACTCGATCTCCTGTAATCGCACAGAGGAGGATCCTCGAGTCGTCTAACTATGGCTAAGTGCTTCTCCTTAGCCGTCATTAGAGGGGGGGGGGGTTACAGGGAGGTGGAACCCACTGCTCGAAGTGCTCTTGTAGATGGCGCCCTCTCCACCAATCGTCGAAAAGGAGGTACCTAGGGTCAAACTTGTCTTCACCGTCGATCCACTGAAAGAAAAAGCAACTCTCATGGGCCTACACAACAAAATTCCAACAAAATATTAGTAACCTAGTCATACAAATGAAGAAAAAAATATACGGAAATAATTACTTACATTAAAACGACTGCATGTGTAGAAGCAATGAGCCACTGTGTCCGAATGTCTCGATTGAAACACGTCGGTCGGACGACCACAGTCACAGTTAGAGACAGGGAGGTTAGGAGGGACGGGGAGCATCTTTACTAGACTCGTCGGGTTACAATTCTCTAGGACGACCCCGTTTTCGCCACAACTGCTCCCGAAATATGTCTTACATCTAATAAAACGGTTCAAATTAAGCATCAATCAAAACAACGCAAATTAATGTAAAATATAATCATTTGCATTGCAACTCAAATAATATAACCAACACTTATAGCAACAAAAATATACATGGTAAACATACTTCTAACTAAATAATTAAACTTAACAGTGACAAAATCAAACTAATATCTTTCTCCAAACCATAGCCCATAGTTCCCAAACATACTTTTCCTCCTAACCTTAACTCCCATTCATAATATTTCAATCCACCATTCAAATGAAAATAAAAAGTGCATCGTTACCTTGAACGAGGCCGAGGAGGGAGGGAGACGGCCAGGGAATGGAAGGGAAGGGAGGGAGGGAGGCGGCAACGCAGTGCCGGGCGCCGACAGCACTTGAGAGTGGCGGGAGGGCGCAGCGCGGAAGTCACCAACCGCGTTAAGGCAGACAGAGGGAGGGCGGCTCGCGGGCGATATTTACCTAGGACTGCCACGCCGTGAGCGATGGCGTGGCAGCACCGCGCTAAGATCGGTGGCGCGGCAAACCCTGCCACTGTCACCAGGTCAGTGCCCCGGTCGTCGCCACGTCATCCCTCTCGCCGCACCACCATGCATGGTGCGGCACAGGCGTTTCGCCGCGCCAGGGAAATAGGCGCAGCCAAAAGTGTTAGTTTAAAACAGTGTTAGATTTAAAATTAGTTTACAAAAAGTGTTAAAAATAAAAAAAAATCAATATAGTTAGGTACTTAAATTTCTCTTTTCTTGATGAGACATGCATCATCAGTAAATCAGAGGAGGACGGCCAACAGGAGACAGAAAGCAAAGTTCATTTCTTGGTACTAGTTGAAGCCTGAACTTAGAGTCCCGTCAACTGGATGTATCCCTTCGTGAGCTTCTACACTGAGTCATTGCTGGTATGGTCTCTATTCAATATTCTCTTTATATATGTTTGGTTCACAAATGAGTTCATAGTTTTAGTCAGGCAAGTAACAGTCAGCTTCCATAATTTTAGTCATCCCCTAGCAATGCAAGGAGTGAGCAACATTGCACATTGTTCCTGAGGTCAAAGAAAAAAAAATATTTTCCTGTATAATATAATGTACAAGTATATATTACTCCCTCCGTTCCAAATTATAAGTCGCTTTAACTTTTTTGGTACATCGAATTTGTTATGTATCTAGATACAAAGCAAATTTGATGTATCAAAAAAGTCAAAGCTACTTATAATTTGGAATGGAGGGAGTATTACCAAATCACTTATAGCATGCAGTTATGTCATTCCTACCTATATTTCACTATTATGAAGATAAAAGTATGTCATAATTTGCAATATTTCTCCTGTCTACGAGGCACAAAAAATTACTTAGCTTTTTGTGCCTCTTAATAAGTATGTGGACCAGACAAATATTGTAAAGACGAGGTTGGAGTAAGTTACTTCGTTGAGTTCATTTGCTTATGCAAATGTGATTGCTGATTTATAGCTTGGTTATCTCATTCAAAAAAAAGATCTATAACATGGTTATTATAAGACTAATGATGCATGTTTGGTACCTTTTCAGCTGAAGCTAGCCAGCGGCAAATTGCCGGCGACGGTCGGGAACCAGTGATCTTCGTATGGCCTGGCAAATAAATGGAATATAACTAAGAAAATGGATCATCTTGCAGTGTGATCGAGATGCCGTTTCTTCTGGGGAAACAAAGTTCAGTGAGAGTAGCTTGTTTAATTAATTCACCTTTTCAGTTCGCCTTCTTCCTATTCAAATACTTAAGTTCCACTTTAAGATTAATTCAAATTTGAGTCATTTTAAAAAAAAATGGTCTTGTTGAATTCATCATAATCGTGTCATGGGACATCAGGTTCAGTTTAATATTTTGACATAGGAGGGCTGTGCTGTTGCATCTCCTAATTTCACCATTTATGCACCATTTTGACCAATACATGGTGCATAGGCCAAAATTGGAGTTTTTTGCAGTATTCTGTAGCTTCAGGGGGAGCACTATGAAAGTTAAGTGGTAAAAGCATGGGAGCTTAACTTCTCTTTTATGGTGTGGCATATGCCATCAAGGCTGCCGGTTTTTTCGCGAAGAGCTAAGGGGCTGGAACTGTGATTCGCTTAGAGCAAAAAAAGTAAAGGGTTTAGGTGGGTTGTATGCTGAGGTGATAGAGAAACAGGTAGACATATAAGAACTAAGAAATTTTATGAGAGATAAGAGGATCATATATGGGCCTACTATTATATATATGGGTAGGTTGCACTTACAGTCAGCCGAGGGCCATATTATTAGCCTTTCTTAGCTGGCTGGTCTAGTATTTTGATGCGCAGAAAACACCAAGCCCAGGTGCACCACTTCCAATTTCCATATAGTCCTTGACGGCAGCCATACATTTGTCCAAACCGTTGGCCTGCATCATTTCAACCTGGCGGTCGCCCCACCTCTCCAGATTCGTAAATTTGTCACCGAGTTTAGGTGACTGAATGTTTGGACCTATCTCATACTCTCTTAATTTTAAATTATAAGACATTTTAACTATTCTAAACATATAGATTTTGCTATGCACTTATATATACACAATATCTAAATACATAGTTAAAGCAATGTGTCTAGAAAAGCCAAAACTTCTTATAATTTGGAATAGATGGAGTGTTATTCTTTTAAAGAAAACTTTGCTATGGGACACTGAAAGTGATGTCGTGTTGCCAATGAACAATGAAGAAAATTCTTCTTAAACCATCTTGTATTAGCATCTGGTAATATCCATATTCGTATTCAAATTCAAACTAAAATATGTTAAATAGTGCTATTGAAATTTGATTTCACACATTCGGTTCAATTTGTGGGTACCACTGTGTCGTGGCTCAAACAGCCAAATATATATGTTACCAGAAGTTCAGAACACAGGGTCCAGACACACAAGAGAGAGAGAGAGAGGGGGGGGGGGGGGGGGGGGGGGGGGGGGGGGGGCGCAGAGCAGAGTGCCTTCTTCCTAGTGGCTGCCCTACAACTGAATACTGTTATTTCTTCAGCAGTAAAAACACCAGTGCAAAGGAGTGCCTTTATCCTCCATAGTATATTAGGACTAGCAGGGGTGGTCCCAGTTTCGAGTTTTCTTTTCTCACGGTTAATTCAGTTGTGTGTGTGCTTATTGGTCCTAATAATCTCTGGTGTGTGCTCCCACCGAATAAGCATAAGATAGTTGTATATATCCTGACACCTGAGAAGAAAAGTCAGTGAGATCGAGTGTGTATATCGGCTCAAAAGGCAGGTGATAGGACGCGGACAAGCTTTGGCATGCCAATTCTTGGAACAGCTTTGGTTTATTTTTGTCCAGCAGCAACAAGACAGAGATCGCTTCTGCACTAGTATATTGTCCCACAGGCTTAATTGGTTTCCTATGGTCACACGATTGAAGATGGCGGCATTAATTTTTTTCTTTTTATTAAGTTGCTAATAACGCTTTGCATAAATATAAACACAGTGGAATTCCTGTCATCTGCCGGGTTTATGTTAAAGGGTCATTCTTTCTCTATGATCCTTTTGTAATAGGCCTATTAGTTTTATTATTATAATTACTATAAGAAAATTTTTCCACTGTAATTTGCATGCGTTGAGCTTCTTTGGTGAGTCCTTGACAACTCCATGAGTCACAGAAGTATAACCTGTGATG
This sequence comes from Miscanthus floridulus, assembly GCF_019320115.1. NCBI lineage: Eukaryota > Viridiplantae > Streptophyta > Magnoliopsida > Poales > Poaceae > Miscanthus > Miscanthus floridulus. The sequence continues at coordinate 44,201,633 of NC_089591.1, forward strand.
ATAAAAGTAGTACAAGATGGATGAATATAACCTGATGATAAACATAGCACATCCTGATGATGATATACTTAAATATCAGTATGGTGTTATAAACAACAGTGCCTCTAAACCGTAGATCGGGGGTAAGCATCTTACTTAGGGTTACCTCTAGTTCACCCTGGCGCAGTTGCGCCGCAGCCTCGTGGACGCCGGTGTCGAGGGAGCTCGGCGCGGTGGAGTCCAGCGTGGTGGAGACGACGTCCAGTGGCGATGCAGAGGTACGGCGGAGTCGGTGGGGCTTCCCGTCGCTGGCAGCACCATCTTTAGATCGGGTTAGATTTTCTGTTAGTGGGTCACGGTGGCTCCGGTCAACCTCGTAGTTAGAGCCGTGATCCCCACCTATCTTTTTATAGTGCTATGCGACTAGGGGCCCACCAACCATATTAGGGTTGGACGCCCCCTGATCAGGGCGCAGATCCAAGGGCCCTAATAGGCCGTTGGGCCTATTGGTGGAGATCAACTAACATTCTCCTCCTTGATCTCACTACCATCTTTCAATTTTATATCATTTACTTTTGTTCATTCCATTACAGATTAGCGCATAGAGCATGTTTCATCGTCACGGTCAATTGCCGATAGATTTAACAGCTACAACACACCACTCTATTCTGAAATAGATACTTAACTTTGGGTCTTCTTTTGTCCAGGAATTATAGGCTTTCCCTTAAACCCATGCTAGCTACATGTTCTCTGAACACGTTGGGTGATAAGTCTTTTGTAAGCGGATTCCGCGAGCATCTTTTCGGTACTTATATGCTCAAGACTTATGACATGATCCCGGACTTTATCTTTCACAACACAATACTTTATGTCAATGTGTTTGGCAACACCACTTGACTTATTGTTGTGAGCATACTGTACTGCCGGATTATTATCGCAGTATAACTTAAGTGGTCTATAGATGTTGTCAACCACCTTCAAACCGGGTATGAACTTCTTTAGCCAGTTCACCTACCCCGTTGCCTCATAACATGCTACAAACTCGGCATACATTGTGGACGATGTAGTGACGGTTTGCTTTGAGCTTTTCTATGAAATAGCTCCTCTTGCGAGAGTGAATACATATCTAGACGTGGATTTTCTATCCCGCATAATCAGAATCTGAATATCCCACTATATGGAGTGAATCAGATCTTCTATACGTCATCATGAGGCCTTTCATTTCTTGCAAATAACGCAAGACTTTCTTTACTAAATTTCCATTGTTCTGTTCCAGGATTGCTTTGGAATCTGCCTAAGTAAACCTGGTAACAAATGCCAAGTCAGGGCGCGTACATACTTAAGCATATTGCAAGCTTCCGACAGCTGAAGCATATAGAACCGCTTTCATTTGATCGATCTCATATTCGTTCCTAGAGCATTGAAAATCCCCATATCTATCGCCCTTGACTATAGGAGCAGGTGAGGAACTATATTTGTACATACTTAATTTCTTTAAGATCTTTTCTATGTATGCCTTTTGTGACAGTCCTAATACTCCTTTACTTCTATCTTCGGTGAATCTTCGATCCCTAGAACGAACGAAGCTTCACCAAGATCTTTCATATCAAATTTTGAGACAAAAACTTCTTTGTCTCCAGTAGTAGACTGACATCACTACTAGCAAGTAAGATATCATCCACATACAGGAACAAGGAAGATAAACTTCCATTCTTAAACTTTGCATAGACACAATTGTCCTCTACATTCTCTATAAAACCCAAAATTCCTTATTGTCTGATCAAACTTCAAGTACCACTGTCATGAAGCTTGTTTTAATCCATAAATGGATTTCTTTAGGCGACATCCCATTCGTTCTTTTCTTCCATGACAAAACCTTTCGAATTGTGCCATGTAAACATTTTCCTCTAAGTCCCAAACTTTATTGGCATTCATAGATTTCATTTCATCTTCTATGGCCTCAAGCCACTTTGACGAATGATCACTTCTCATGGCTTCTTCAAATGAGGTGGGATCATCCTCTATTTGAAATTCCTCAGTGTTGTATACTTCATAGTCAGCAGAAATAGCTGATTTTCTAACTCTTTAAGACCTTCTAGGGGCCTCCACATTTGGCACATCTTCTGTTTGAGGCTGTTGTTGCTCCCCCTCATGTGTGGCAATAGGTTCTACAGGATCCTGAAGAACAGGTTCCTCATCATCATTCATTGTTATCACATGCGAAATAACAATAGGTGTTGGCACCACAATATCTTGTAATGTCGATGTAGCGACAGAAGATAGTGAGAAAAATGGTCCATGAATCATCGGAGTGGGCGCATACACCCGCTTCTCTTCAAGGTCAATTTCTCGAGCTACCATGCTCCTTCTCATCATTTCATCCTCTAGGAAGACAATGTGTCTCGTTTCTACAAACTTTGTATGTCTCTCTGGATAGTAGAAACAAAAACCTTTTGACTTTTCTGGGTAGCCAATGAAATGACAACTTACTGTTTTAGGATCTAGCTTCCTAATGTTTGGGTTAAATACTTTAGCCTCAGCAGGACTCCCCCACACACGTAAGTGGTTTAGTGAGGGTACTCTTCCTGTCCATAACTCATACGGTGTTTTGGACACCGACTCACTTGGTACTCTATTGAGAATATGAATGGCGGTTTTAACGCCTCCATCCACGGGCTCAACGATAAGGTGGAGTAACTTATCATACTGCACATCATATCCATCAGGGTACGATTACGTCTTTCAGCTACTCCATTCTGCTGAGATTCACCCGGTGTAGAATACTGGGCTACTATGCCATTCTCCTGTAAGAACCTTGCAAAAGGTCCAGGAACTTGGCCATATGGTGTATGCCGACCGTAGTACTCCCCACCACGATCGGACCTGACTATCTTAATATTTAAATTGTGTTGGTTTTCAACTTCTGCCTTAAATATCTTATAATTTATCTAATGCTTCTGTTCTTTCTTTGATTGGATAAATATAGCCATAATGGGAGTAATCATCTATGAATATTATGAATGAATCATAACCATCCACACTCTTTATAGGAAGCTGACCATAAATGTATGTGTGAATAATCTATAAAATTCATACACTCCGTTTGACATCTTTTTTAATTTTCTTTACATTCTTTCCTTTTATGTATTCTCTGCAATGTTCTAAATCTGAGAGCTCTAATGGAGGAAGAATATTATTCTTAACTAGTCTTTCTATTATCCTTCTCGAAATGTGGCCTAAACAACAGTGTCATAATTTCGACAACGCATCGTGAGCTCTCTTATGCCATCATTTCTAGATTAACTCTCTACCACCAGCTGCTTTATCAGCTGGGTAGCATATGTCTTTGAAGAGCCAGTGAACTGACTCTTTATTCTATCAAGATACTCGGTGACCGTGTCACACTCTGGGATTAAGCCCACAATTGTAGGCTTAATCGTGTTCTTTATCACACCTAAATATTTCTTGTTGGCAGTGATCCGCTTTCTATGCTCAAGGTCATAGGACATCTTTTGGGATTCAAAATCTCTCTTTAGTTACCTAAGCGGCATCAGCCTTGTTTGTCTCCCTCACCGGTGCCACAGGCTCAGTGGAACACGGTGAGGTGACTACCCAGTTCACCTCAGCCAAGATGAAGGTCTGGTCAAACTTTTTCTTAACATAAAAAATAACAACAATTGCATGCCTTGATTTCAATGTTGGTCAAAATTAAAATATACCACTGTTCTTATACACTAATTCTATATCACCGTTGGGCAAAAATAGAATTAATGCATAAATCATTAAAATTTACAATTATACTTATACACTAATTCTACATCGCCGTTGGGCAGAAATAGAATTAATGCATAAAATCATTAAAATTATGATATTGTTATTAACAACGTTGGTCAGAAAATAACAACATCATAATCATGTCAAAATCTTTTTTTCTCCAATTAAATATCACATTGGTTCAAAATAACTGCAGAATAAACAATTTCTTTAGCAGCGGAAACATGAAAAATTCATTATCTATTTTTTCAGAAGCATTTCTTGTTCATATCTACTTTCTAGAGAAAATAACATGTTGGTGTAATTTTACCAGAAATTTTAAACCTTTGATATTCATCAAAATTCATTCAAATCCGCTTCTGAAATTAAATAAAACAAAAATTGCTCTTCTATTCATTTTGGCCCGGCCTGCAGGAACAGTAAACAACCCATCAGCTACAGTATACAGCCCGTCCTGCTGCAGCAGTCCTCTCGTGCGCGCTCGCGGCACTTCCCCCGCGCGCCAGGCCGCAACCTGGTCCTAGGCCACGAAAGTCGCCCGTCGCGCTCGCCCGCCTAGGTCGAAAGTCGGTCCAGTCGATCTTGTCCATTCTTTCAGATCTGACGGCCGCACGACAATGTCGCTGGATCAAAACCCCCGGCGGCCGTGGTTGCCCCTGAAACCTTAGGCATTTCTTTATTTCCTTTCTCTCTCAGCACAGCAGTGACACCGAGCGAGAGCGAAGCGGTGGAGTGGGCAGCCATGGCGCCATCGCCGGCCCCCTCGCTGGCGTGCGCGCTCCCTAGCAGGTGAGCGCGCCGCTGTCGAGCGGCCTGGCTGCGGCGCCCCCTTGGCCGAGCCTAGGCGAAACAGCTCCCCCGGCTCGACCTTCTTCTCCTGCGCTGGCGAAGGGTCAGCCCAATGCATGGAGAGGTAGGTCCCTTCCCCCTTTTCCCCTTCTTCTCCGATTTGGTTCTTGTTTGTTCTTCTCGGATTCAACCGATTTGGGGATCTAGGGTTATTGTTTCTTTTCCTAATTCGATTCGTTCGATTTGGTTCATCTCTTTCATTTGATTTCTTTTTTTTTCTATTTGTACCGAATCGCTCTCTTCCCCTTCCTCGTCGCGAGTTAGGGTTAGGGTTCGGTTGAACCCGATTTGGTTTTTCACTCGGTTTTGATTCGAGAACGACGAGATAAGCCCCTTCCCCTATTCCCCTTTTTCTCTTTTGGATCTTCTTTCTTTTCCTTTGGAGGTGAACGGATTTGGGGTTGGGGTTAGGGTTAGGGTTAGGGTTAGGGTTAGGGTTAGGGTTTGACTCACTGGAGTCAGTATTCTTCTTGCCCAGTGAGTGCTTTGTTGGTTAGGGTTCGACTTCTCGTGACGAGACCTCTTTCTCTCCTCTTCTCAGATCCAAACTGGGTCAGCTCTTTTCTTGCCGTGCGTCGGCGAAGACAGCGGTGCGGCACCTTTCCCCGCGCGGTGGCGGTAGTGAACGGGAGTTCAGTGACGTCCGCCACCCCCCGGTCTCTTTTCAATTTTCTTTTACCCGGTTAGGGTTAGGGTTTCAATCCGAAATGGATCGAACCCTTGTGATTTCTTTTCAATGCTTTACCCCATACTAGATCTACACACCGGCATCCTTGGCTTTGATACTAATGTTATAAACAACAGTGCCTCTAAACCGTAGATCGGGGTAAGCATCTTACTTAGGGTTCCTCTAGTTCGCCCTAGGGCAGTTGCGCCGCAGCCTCGTGGACGCCGGTGTCTAGGGAGCTCGGCGCGGTGGAGTACAGCGTGGTGGAGACGAGGTCTAGTGGCAATGCAGAGGTACGGCAGAGTCGGTGGGGCTTCCCGTCGCTGGCAGCACCCTCTTTAGATCGGATTAGGTTCTCTATTAGTGGGTCACGGCGGCTCCAGTCAACCTCGTAGTTAGAGCCATGATCCCCACCTATCTTTTTATAGTGCTGTGTGACAGGGGCCCACCAACCATATTAGGGTTGGGCGCCCCCGATCAGGGCGCAGATCCAAGGGCCCAATAGGCCGTTGGGTCTATTGGTGGAGATCAACTAACATATGGGTCACTCCTATTTTCATAAAAAAATAGCATGTCATAATCCTCACTAAAAAGTACAACTTGAAGTAGAAATATAAATGTGTCAGTGATGTTCACTAAATGGAGTCCCAAATGGTATTGTCAGATAATGAATTATGATTGCACGTTTGTTGTAGAGAGCACATGCTTTCTTAACAAAGTTAGAGATATGCTTGTGTGTGGTGCAGGATAATAATGTTTTAATGCTTGATTCGAAAAATACAAGTATATTACAAGACGATTGATATATATGACAGGCCAAATGCATGCAATGAGCCGGGGTGCCAAGGTAGAACTAGGAGTACATTGAAAGAGGAAGGCCACCAGCTGGAGGGTGGAAATGCCCTTGGATATCAAAGACATTGGCATATAATAAGCTAGATAGGCTTGGGTGGTATCTGGAATTCAATTTTAGCAAAAGCTTCTCATAAGCTCAGAGGTATCAAATGATAATGCAGCAAAGCCACATGTATAACGTTGTCAGTTTCCTCCCTCCTAAATGGCCCAGCCATGGAAATGGGGGGCTTGGGTCCATGATGATGCAGCTTCTGACACAGAGTTGTGCAAGATTCAAAATCAGATGAGCTGTACTGCAGAGAAGCTTGACCTGGCGCAGCGCTTCGTGAATCTATCGGAGGCTGGGCGTGAGGTGCTGATAGGTCTGCTGGCCTTCTGTCCTGAAAAGAGGCTCACAGCGACGGAAGCGCTTGAGCATCCATGGTTCAGTTTCAAAGCACCCTTTGATTCCTGATTTTGTTTAGTTACTTGCTAGTAGCTATTTTTTTATGTAGGATTTAGTTCCACAGGGAATGTGAGCATGTTCCATGAATAATTTCTAGTTTCAACTCATACATAAACCAACAAGAACATGAGCCTGCTACGGTCCAATAAAGAGGAAAGCATGACTTGTTTTGATGGTGCACATCAGTCTCTTTGAACATTCGACGACGTTCAACTGCAGTATATTTGAAACAAGTGTTCATTCAAACATCTGATTTAACCTGGTCCAGTAAAATTAGCAAGCATTTTGACTAGCAGCTTTTTCACGGGATAAAATTGTGGGTGAGAATGTGAGAAGCGGTGGCCGTTGGGTGACTAAGGTCTTCAGCTTGTCAGAGTTGATCTCGGCTTAGTCGAAACTGACCGAGTCTTCAGGAGCCTAACATCGAGTCTTCAGGAGCCTAACATCTCTCACTAAACCAGGCCCATGATCGGTGGGCTCGATAACTAAGTAACGGGCCTCGTCCCAGACCATACTGAGCTATAAGATGGGTCAGCTCTGTGATTAGTGACAGGAATTAGTTCTAATTAACCTAAGACCAACCGATCAAGTTGAGCTCGGGAGTGGTGTGGAGGATCGGAGCCAGCTGCCAGCCACCCCTGTGTGCCGGTGTCCTCGCCTGCTACGATAATTACAGGAGGAGTTCCACGTCGCGCCTGCTCTCGAGCAGGCACCGGGACTTCAGCAGCCCTCTGGGCATCTTCGGATCTAAAGGCCAGTACAAATCCAAGTGCTAATTAAGTGCGATTATGACTTAGTGATGGATTAGGTGTTCATGCATCAGGATAATTAATATCCTAATTAACTTTAAGTTCTAATACCACAATGTGAAGGCAAAATGGTCATCTGGTTTCTGTGGCCATGTTTGGAACCAATTTTACTCAGATTCTCGGTTGCTGGCCTCAAGAATCACGTCGAGAGTCTTGTGGTGCTGGCAATTTTCCTTGAGTAAGCTTAGTAAAAGTCAGAGCTGAAAATTACAAGATATAAATGTTATATGTAGAGACCCATATATAAATCCTTTCTTGTATGAGTGTAGTTATAATCTATGATGAACTCCTAAAAAACAGTGTCAAAACATTGGTTGGAATCATCGAACTATGCTCAGTTTTAGGCTTAAGGGGAATTGACATGAATTTGAATTTACTGAGCCAACAATATTCAGGACACCCCATCTGTGCAGACTCACATGGCATCTCTACTAATGGCTAGATGGGGAAAACAAGAAGCAGGTGGATGAAACTAGTGCAGATATTATATTATATTATATATCTCAATCCTCCTAAAAGCTTAGCACTCCTCACTCGTCAATTATTGGAACAGCTTGTTGGTTTATGTCTAGCAGCAGAAAAGAGAGATTAGATATCCGTAGTGGCTTTGTGTGCTAGGCTGTCCCAGGCTTGGTTCAATGGCAATGCTAGCTGCAACTTGAACTGTAGCATTTATCTTTTTCAAGATATCATCCATAAGTCATTTTTTCTTAAACATAGTCAATATGGGTCTTGAGTTATTGGATCAATCACAAAAAAATATATATAATAATGGTACACTTAAAAATTGGATCCTGCATTTAAAAGTCAAAGCTATTTATTCTACCAAAAAGTATAGTGCGCATGTAGACACAGAAGGGAGGCCCTTAAACCTTGCCAGATTTTACTGGGAGCTGATGGCACATATGGGTGAGTTGCACAAATGCGGGCGCCATTGGATTGATGTTTTGTACAGACTAGGGGGGAAACAGATGGGGCTGTGTGTTTGGGTTTTCCCTTGGAGAGATTTCTTCTATATAATATAAGGAAGCTGCCCACCAAAACACCAATGCATCCAATATCATATCTACCATTTGATACACCCATCAACCAACGTTATCAAATACTCCTATTTCCAAAAAATACCAGTACGGTAGTGCAAATGCAAAGTGGAGCTCTGCGCCCTCTTTACTTCTTAGGAGGTAATACTTCCAACAAATCTGAGCCATTGTTTTTTTTTAGATTTTTTTAATTAATCAACTAATTAATTAATCAAGAAAAAGAAAAAAAGGATCTTAAATCCTCGAATCATGGGAGACAGATGAGTACGCGCATGCCCCTTCCTTGTTTGTTCCTTTGCATGTAAAGCGAACATACAAATCCATCAATCGGCGACGACCCGAAAATCTCCAGCGGCATGAAAAAAACCAGTACCTAACAGGTTAATTATTTGGCCATGAACTTTGGCGATCTAAAATATGTTACATGCTAACATGTTATGTAGTTGAGTGTATACATTATGCTAACAGAATTAAAACTATGTTACATAACTGAGAGGATCGTTTAAAAAGTGTTACACCTTAAGTGTCACGTAAGGAAAAAGACTAATACTAGTAGTTGTACACACGTTTGTGTATTTCACGTTCTAAAAAAACACACCTGTATATATCACGTTCCAAAAAGATTACCTGTACCATACACACCTTTGTCATGTTTAAAATATCATTGTTGACTCTCCATCACGTTAAAGAAAAATCAGTACCAAACTTTCCAAAAAGAAATATACAACATATTTTGACACTTCATTTTCTTCCAAAATTAAAAATAATTAAATATATAATTTTACTATTACCTCCTATCTATATCTATACCTAATAATAAAGAGACAAACTTTCTCTCCACCCATTTTTTCGTTTGGCCCTCCTTAACTAACTTTGTGAACGTGAAAACTGTCCCAGACATATCTACACCCCTACTATTTAATTACATGAATATATGGGATTTTTTAAGGTAACTTGAATAGGAATCCTAATCCAAATAGACTCCTACTGTCGTACGAGGGTTCTTGCCTAGAATAGCATGATCGAATAGAAATCCTACTCGAAATAGAAATAGAAAAAGAAATAAAACTAGAAAGTAAGCAAATATAAATTAGAGAAAGCTATTTTTGTGAGGAAGAGAGAGAAAAAAAATAGGGATTAGGTGCAGCTCGCAATGGACGGAAAGGGCAGAAAAAGATATTAATCTATACCTACCTGATAAGAAAGAGGCAAAATTTTCGGTCTATTTTTTTGGTCCATCGTCCCCTAATTCTCCTACAACTAAAAAGAACAAAGTGTAGATATTTTTTGGTGCAACATTTGTTTTGGTTCATCTGTCTGCCCACGCCTGCGATCCCATGACATCTTAATTACTGATTGATCGTGTCATTCTCCTTAATTGAATATTGCCTATCATGTGATAGAGGAATCACGACAAAATAGGAAGTAGAAAATTATTGTGATATCCATATACACATTGCATGTTTGCATGCACCAGCATACATGGCAACGAGCAAAAGGAAAATGAATTAACACAGAAGGAAAGAGAATTAAGACAAAAAGAACCTCTTTGCATTTCTGAGAACCTTGCCAAATCTGTCTACATTTAATTACTTCCTCTCTTTGCATTTGTAAAAGGGACAGCTTTTTCCTCCTTTCATTTGGTTTCACACTCACGTGTTCCATCGCCCTCGCTTGTTGTTTCTTGCATGAACCATAGTTGATGTTATCTATCCTCCATGGCTCAGCCTCCTAATCCCAAAAGAAGGTCCCTACCTCTCTCTGACTGGAGATCTGGTCTGCCAGAGGATCTCCTTAAGTCCATCGGGCAGCGTCTCGCGTCAGGCCACGACGCGGCGTCCTTTCGATCCGCTTGCTCCCCATGGCATGCCGCCGTCCCGTTCGCGACCTTCGGGCCGCTCCTGTTGCTCCCGTTCGACCCTGACTCGGACCGCGTCGGCTTCTACTACGTCCCGGAGAAGAAGGTCTTGTCCAAGACGCTGCCCGACGTGCGCGGCAACGTGGCGTGTGGCTCCTCGTGTGGGTGGCTGGCGCTCATGGACGAGGCGACGTCCATGACACTGCTGAATCCATTCGATGGTGCCTGTGCCCCCCACGTTGAGCTCCCGCCAGCAGGCGAACATGTTGCGGCGGCGTCCTCATCGGAACACGTGTCTAGGGTCCACGGCCGGTGGGTCCTCCATCCCACCAACGGCTACGGGGACGCGGATGCCGCAGGCAGAGCCATCAAGCTAGAAGACATGAGGGATGTGTTCTTCCATGAGATCGTGCTCTCGGCTCCGCCTGATGCCGCCGGCCGCGAGTGCGTGGCCATGGCCATGCTTGGGTGCTCCATAGAGGTCGTGTTCGGCCGGGTTGGAGTCGACAGCGCATGGACGCTGCTCGACACCAAACTAGAGTTCTCCGTGGGGTCCATCGTCCACTGCCAAGACAAGTTCTTGGCGATCGACTATATTGGAGAAATCTCCGTCTGCAGCAGCAATGCCGCCGACGCTACTTCAACCGCGACGCTGCTGCCATCGCTGTCGCCACCTGCAGGGCTCTGCCACCGTAGCTACCTAGAATCAAACGGTGAGCTGCACATTGTGGGTGCCATGGTGAGCACGTTCCACAAGACACAGAGCTTCACCTACAACAGCGCGATCTACAAGTGCAACCTCCACGACCGTACGCCAGAGTGGTCCAGGGTGAGGGACATCGGTGATCAGACACTGTTCGTGTCTAAATATTTCAATGAAAGCTTCAGTGGAACAAGTGTATCCAAGTACAAGGATAATAAAATCTACATGTCTGAGCCATTGTATGGGGATCCATACGACTTTGGTCCATCGACTGGAGATCGTTGATATTGCCACCGGCGCATCCGAAGTGAAGCCCGTCCAGGAAAAGATGCAGGGTTTTGAGGCTCTAGGTTGGATTCGATCCAATCTCTGGAAGCTCTAGAGTTTGTAAGCCTGCGACGCCACGCACTCCGTAACTGTGTTAAATTCATAAACTTTGCTTTTTAGAATAAATGTCACTTTAACGTTAGTATTTAATTTAACAGTATTGTTATCTTATCGTGCGATCCGTGTCTTTTTAGTATAAATTATTAGTTATCCCATAGCAACACACGTGCACGCTACCTAGTAACTTTTGAATGTGAAAATTGCCTATGTGCGTGTCTGTCTACCACCCTCTTGTTTTATATGACATGCGTATATAGGGTTTCTTAATATAACCTGAAAAGCTAGGAGTTCTAATTCTAATCCAAATAGAGCTCTCAATCCTGTTTCCTATTATGAGACATGCAAGACTTCTGAGTAACCTGAATAGAAATTCTAATCCAAATAGAAAAGGATAATTAGAATAGAAATTAGGCAATCCCTTGTCCGTACTAAGGCTATCTCCAATAGGAGACCAATTGCGGAAACCAAACCCAAAATGAGTTTCCTACACAATACATTTAGCCTCTAACATAGTACCTATATGGAAGACCCATTTTAATTGCCAGGAGAGGCATAACCCAAATCTAAGTATTCTCTCTTCTGGAGACCCATTTGCAGAAAGGGTTGTCTTATAGGTCTTGTTGTTGGAGAGGACCAAAAATAGGTATTGAACCATTTATCTGTAGCGCTGCTCAAAGGAGAAATATGTCTTGTATTTTGGGTCGCGGTTGTTGGAGACAGTCTATTAGAATCGAAAAAGGGCTCCAAATCAAAACCAAAAGGACACCACGTAGGCAGCCATGACTAAGCATATATATAATCAAATCAAACAAGTAAGATAATTATACATGTGAATCTTATCATAGCTAGACCGTGCATGGGTCGGCGACAACATCAAAGTCGACGGTATCGTGCCACAGGGGCCGCCAGAGGTCTCAGGCGGTCCATGAAGCCGCGTCCCCCGCGGCAGGCCGCGCCAACCGACGCCTGCTCTCACTGCGACCGCCTCATTGATCTCTGTCATGGACGTCGGTAATGACACCTCCACGGTCCGCTCGCACCGGTCGCTCGACCTCGACCTCGACCTCAACCTCAGCTCCTAACGCCACTCGACGATGCCCATGACCTCTGCACGGAGCTGCGGCTCTGAGCGATTCGGGTCCACGAACAGGAACACTGAACACCAGCAGTGCAAAGATAAGGCGGTTTTGCTTTGGTCCGGTTTGACTTGCCGTTATCGAGTTGATGAGAGCAGTCACCGTACTATTCTATACGCGATACGAATAGCATTAGATGGACGATGATTTTGGCAACGGTCAGAAGATCAATTCAGAGGTCGCATCATCTATATTCCCTGGATTGTGGATCAAGAGGTAATGAAAAATCAAATTTTCGTTATTTCCACATATGGTTAATGAGACTATGAGATAATTTCTTCTTTAGATTTCCACATAAGGTTTGCTGACGGCTATTATACATGATTAGCTATGTTACTAGGTAGCGTGCCCATGCGTTGTTATGAGATAACTAAATTTTTGTACTAAAAACACACAGATCGCACGATAAGATAACAATATTGTGAGACATTAAACTGACATTTAATCCAAAAAGCAAAGTTTGTGAAATTAACAGTCACTAAGAGCACGGCACTCTACTTATAGACATTTTCGTGATGCCCTTAAGATAATGTTTTATATCGGCAGGAAGAAATCTTCGATATCCATTTCTTTTGTGCGCCAATAAATCCACGAATAAGTTTCGTCGCATCTCCATACCATCCTGTACACAAGCTCGAGTGTATATGTCAATATTAGTGCCTGTCGCATAGGTAATAATGCATCTCTTGAAAAATCTTCCACAAAAACTTAAAACAAAGTGTTATACTCACCGTATAAATATGTGTGGCTTTTGGTGTATTCCACACAGACATATACTGTAGAATAAGATATCCACTTAAGTGTCTATGGCAAGATTCACGATCAACGATATATAGAAATAGTTAAATCATAGGTATTATTATTGTAAGCTATAGTGACTCTGCGTTAGTTATCAATCTATGTCCTCTGCAATGTTTCCTTTCCGTCTGAATTTCTATTTGAAGACATCATCATTCCATCGGGAATATGTACATTCACTGCGTCTGTGTACTGCAAGATAAATCCAAAAGTGTACCTGTGGTAGAACCTCCTAAATTATAGGACCCACATGCACTTGTCACTGTCCAACGACCTTTAACAACTATGCATATGTTCCTGGTAACTTAAGAAGTCTGTCGGGTATCCTCGGGGAACCCCGAATCATCCATGATTTTTGAGCAGGATCACATTACAGAGTCATTGCAATATTATAATATTTATTCAAATATCAACACCAGAGTAAAAACAGCGGAAGTCTTACAATAACATAGTTTTACAAACCAGTTGTTTCAAATCTTACAAACTAAGTTCGATAGTTATTACAAACCATAGTAGTAGTGGAGTGGCATAATTAACATATACATAACACACAAAATAAACATCCTGCCCAAGGACCACACATTTACTTCTCATCGTCAGAACGAACGATAGTCATACAGCACGATCCAAAACAGATCTGCTCATGAGGCTCACCTGCAACAAGGGTCAACGAACCCTGAGTATAAAAGTACTCAACAAGACTTAATCGAAATATTAACTGATAAACTTAGGAATGCAGGCTCAGGGATTCAAGGTATAGCTTTAACAATAATCAAAGTTCTTTTGCGTAAAAGCTCTTTAACAAAATTCTTTATATAGAAAACTTCATAAAATCATATACAAAGCTGACACGATCCGTGTTGAGATCATGAAACTTCATATCCAACACCTTCACAAGCCTTATTCGAGTTCCAGTTATTAATACTACGATGATGAACAGTGAGTTGAGTCTCCATAACCGAGGAGCAACGACGATTCGAACCGATTAAACCCAGCTGGGGATTCCAGACCACACGATATATGCAGATCCCCGACCTACATATACCAACCTACCCTCGGATCCTCTAAACAAGAACGGGTCCGCGCCACCTGAGAATACAGTACTCCACCATTTCAGCCCATGGCCACGTGGGTACATGCTATTCCCGCCATCTCTCCACTCCTAGTGCGCGAGTAGCCATTCTCGTACTAGAATCGCCAAGTTAAGGCTTACCGGAGTATATGGTTAGTACTACAAAGTCTCACCTCATGCAATTCAACAACGGTACGGACCTTAATCGACACAGGCGAAAAGAACCCGCTCACAAGACCTTCATGTCTTGTGGCTCACACACACCGAGTCCGCCCGGTCTAAATTTATTACTCCACATCCCCATATCACATGATAACATAAGTAACCAAGGTTCCATTAAAAACTTGCAGGTGGCAGGTAATCACCCGACTTTTATCGTTCTACGCATAGCTAAGCAAAACTAGGCATAAACGAATTTAAAACTGGTAATATAGTGAATATGGAATAACAAGGGTGGTAATGCACCAATTAGGCTCTTACTTAACTCCTAATCACTTAATTGCAGTAACAAAAAGCAAAAGCGAAATTAATTTGTAAAACACAAGGTAGGGTTGTATGCATCCCGGGCTTGCCTTCGTTGACGGAAAAGTCCGGTTCCTGCGACGGTTCACAAGTATTCGATCCGACCTCAACAGATGGATTAACCTTCTCAACAACTTGATTAATTACCACGTGGTCACCTTTGTTCACTACACGTAATAACAATGCCATGTTTAACATGATGCAGAATACGAAACATGATGCTCGATGATGGATGCAAAAATTAACAATTTGAATACAACTTTTCTTCGCGGTACAGTTGCAAGTTAAACAAACTAAATCTTTTTTGTAACACATACATCAATTGCCAAGGATCATTATCAACTAATGACCCAAGGTCATCACTCAATCCAAAATTTCAAACAAAACCTAAATCATTAAAGGTTACTATTTGCTTTTATGAATTAATTATTTAATTCAAAATTATGAAATAAATCAACTTATTCTAATTGAGCTCAAAATTTTAGTAAATGTTCATTACATGATAAGTAAGTGGCAAAACAAATTTCATAATTTTTCGACAATTAAATAAGCCTAGAAAAATCATGGAAATCCATTTATTAATAAATTGAGCAATTTTTATCACATTCAAAAATTACTGAAAAACAATATTTCATATTTTTCTTAAATAATATACATCACATAGAGGTCACACAAAAATTTTCATAATTTTTGGAGCTCTAAATAAATCTACACTAAAATAACAAATTACATCACTATTCATTCAAATCTGAAAATAGAAAAATCCATTTGAACGCTGAGTCACTGACAACCCGACCCCACCTATCATCCCTAACCTCGCACGCTGACCATGGCAACGACGGCGCTGACCGGCGATATCTCGACGACGGCAAAACCAACGGCGATGGCCAAAGCACCAAAACACTCCCCTCGACTAGACGCATCGATCTAAGGCACAAGCGGGACTAGCTATGGACTGGACCGAGCACTACGCCGGCTATGGCGGGCACAACGGCATGGCAGCGCTACGCCGACGACGCAAGCATGGTAGAGGTTAAATGCTTAGCACAGAAGGGTTTAGCACCTCACCCCGAACACGTCTGAGCAACAAGCAGGGTCGGAGGAGCAACGGAGAGGTGAGTCGACGTTCCGAGCAAGCACGGCGGAGCAGATCATCGTCGGTGGCGATGCTCTGGTGGCTGTGATGGTCAAAACGAGAAATCAATGAGTCATGGAGTACCACAGCATTGTGACAAAGCTAAAGCAAGACTCAGCAGGGGCAGAGGATCACCATAACAGGCTGGCCACGGAGAGGCACGCTCGACGGAGATGTTGCCGGCCGTGGGGAAGAAAGACGACGCGCGGCGAAATTTGGCGAAGTCAGACGACTACGACCAGTTGGATGGGTGCGCAAGGAAGGGGTGAAGCTGTTGAGCACTTTGCTGTGACGACACAGGCACTGGTTTGACGGCGAGGGCTCAATAGAGCTGTGGCAATGGCGCCGGAAAAACAGAGGAAGGGAAACGGCGAAGAACAGCGATGGCTTAGGCCTTAAGGAGCGGCCAGAAGCATAAGGAAGCCACACAGGAGCCTTTCCCACGCCAGCACGAAGTCGAAGACGTCCACGCGCGCGTCTAGAAGCGAACCGAAGGTCGCCGGCGGTGTAGCTATGGCGGTGAACACTGTTCACAGTATTTACTAGATTGCCATTCGCCAAAATTCACAAATTACTCTCAAATTTTCAGAACAACTCAAAAATCTCCAAAAATAAAAGTTGTTCAAAATCAAAAGTTCTACAACTTTACTTTTATAACCACCCCCAAATTCGGTCTAGATTTTGAAATGAACTTTTGAATTCGAACAGGGGAAATTTAATGAATTACGCCTTTTTGAATTACTCCAAATTGTTCTAAACAACTTGAAAAACTCCAAAAATAAACTTTGCATAACTTGTCAAGCTCTACACTTTTGCTTTAAGGCTCAACCCCAAAATGTGCTTTGATTTTGAAATGGATTTTCAGGGTAGGGTTTAAATATTGAAAATCAGGGTTTTCGGAATTTCAAATCAATACAAAGGTTTCAAACTTGATTCAAACAATACCATGCAATACTTACCACATAAATATAAACTTGTTTTAGTGTGTGCATCTCAAAGTTTTCACCAAATACCAAATGCTTTGCAATGCATATGATGACATGTCAGGTTTTAGTATTTAAACACCCGATGTGTTACAGTACCTGGCATACATCAGCGCTAGTGTGTCTTTACACCAGTCTTCAATAGGTCTAGGATCAATCATGATAAGCATCTTCTCCTTCAGATCGAAAACATAAAACATATACTTCGAACGTGCAGCCATGGCAAAAGAAACTGCAAACATGGTAGTGTTTAGAGTAGTATATAGGAAACAAGTAATAAAAGCAGGAGCAAGCGACTTACATATATGCATTGTGCTAAGCTGTATTCCATATCCTCACACACACCAATTGCAGCAGCCATTTCTTTCTTAGTGTATTTTTACGGTATTCTGACATTTTTGTTAAAGCACACATTTTCTGGAAGAGAAGGATATCGAGAGTCAAGATTAGTATAGCTTGGCCTACTTTATACAATTAGGAGAACAACAAATAAGATAATATAATATAGCACCATAAGAATTTTAAAAATGTGCTTACACAGAATCTCAGGTCCATATGATGCTTCATAATACTATTGTATTTTTTCATTGTATTGTACTATCGAGCTGCCTGAAAATGGACACCTAAGTTGAAACAGTTCTCAAAGATGTCTCGATTGTTCATTAACAACTCTTGTAGGTCCTTGACACTTAGGGCAATCATGGAGAGATGAAAACCTTTAACCCAAGGCTTCCTGCAAAGCATTAGACACAGATGATGGTTTTCATCATATAAGATAGCACACTATTATTAGTAAATAAAGTAATTAAAATAAGCATGTAGCTTGCCATGACGTAATCACATAGTAACTCAGACATCTCTTCATTGTTCATTGGCATGTCTTTCATGGCCTCAAATGCCCAAAACTCATAAGGGTCTTGGTTGACATGGACTTGTGGGGATTTATTCTAAGTTTGTATGTGTTGAGGGGTGCCCGTTTGAACCACTAAGCATTCGGCCTCCTTATAATGTTTTCTCTTTTTCGTGGACACTTGATCAGCCATCTTTGGATTCTCTATTATGGCACAGTCGCTTGGGCTTCAATATTTTTATCCCTATCAAGATATGGAGCACCCTTTCGTTTGTTTAACTCTAACGATAGCAAGATCGTCCCAAGCTTCAGTCTAAATTCTTTCATATCATCCTGCACGATAGTATGAACCTAATTAATTATTAATTAAAACCCCACGGCTAGTGCACACTCATAACTTATGGTAAGATGCATAGTTTACCTGATTGAACTCGTCTGACAAATCGTTCCCAGTCCAATACTCCATAAAGTTTATTAAGAATAAATCGCATGAAAAACTACATACAACATTAATAGAGGTTAAGGCTCACATTAGATAAAAAAAGGAAAAGACACATAAAATTCAACTTATATGACATGCCATTATTTCTGACGTACCCATCTGTTTGTAATAATTTGCCATGGAAAATCTCCCTAACCAGCCAGGTATCAACCTCAACATCTAATTTGTGCTCTTTCGGGCCTGTCTCCTCCAATATGAAATCTATCTGTTTCCACAATTCACCTCGCTATTTGTTCATAGAAGAACGAATCAATTAGCATTTCTAAAATATAAAATGTGTGCAAATAGCTGTGTTAGGAAATACCCACAATTTTATTGAGGTCAACATGTCCGAACATCTTGCCCAAAGAGTCTAGCACCTGAACCTCACGTTTATCGGGGTTTATAACATCAAGATACCAATGTGTATTTGTAACAATTATTGGAAGGAACACCTATCAAATCAAACAATAAATATTTTGCCAGGCATAAAAATTCATAATGAAAGCCAATAAATCGTTTAAAAAATTGCTACCATGTCATGCGTCAAGTAAGCTAGCACCCTTTGAACTAAACCAGGACGCTGTGAAGTGCCATGGTTAGGGTAATTAGCTTTAATAGTTGTCGACACAGAATTTTCGTCCCATTCCGAGGACACATGCAGCAAGCCGGAAGGGTCTGCTCGATGGAGCTGTAGATCCGCCTAGCTTCAACGCAGGGATGGTCGATCCTACGCACTTCTCCCGAGATGTGCTAGTCAATTTGACCTTGTAATTGATAAGGAGAGAAAAGTTATCAGTAATTAAGGGTGGAACTTGCCAGTGTTGCCAGACAGTCCCGAATATGCGGCTCGGAGAGCCGATATGAAAGGAGATCGACTAAACAGTCGATTCCAGCATATTCATGAGAATAAATCAGTTAAAGCTCATTGGGTTGTATAAGAAGAATCGGTTATCATTCAAGATAAATGTCGTTATTTGAGTAGATATTAATCAATGTCAATAATGATTGGTTTATGCTGAGCCAATGATTACAAGCAACCAAACCCCTTTTATATAAAGAAACAATTCAACACCATTTAACCGTTTAATAAAGATAAATCTAATAAACATGTTAGATCTCATCTATTGCTATGACCAGTGGGGCATGAGATAGAATCATGCAGGCCATAGAAATAACAATAGACTCAACGACCCTAACTTATTACTAATATCAGTGGGGCATGAGGCAGAATCATGTAGGCCGTAATACAATAATAAGATCATGGGGATAACACATCTTTCAACATATCTTTACTTCAACGGTCTCGTGATGCGAACTATTCGTGAAAGCACTCGATATCGGCTAAAACAGTCGATTCAGGCATAGCGCACAGTTAAAGTCATGCCTTATTAGGAATAGATCTACCAAATAATGATCCCCACTTCACGGTGCTAATAGTAGAGTGTGAGGCAGAATCACACAGGCCATGATAACGAGCCATGGAACGGTTTTCGCTAGTCAATAAATCTACTCAAGACGCAACATGCTTTAACCGCACGCTATGCACGATCAAGATTGATGTAAAACAGCCGATAAAACATAACTCATCGTTTAATATACAGATTATATCAGTTTTGGATTAACAAACGATGGGTTAAACATGATATAAGGCCGATCTAGATTAATCCCAATCGGGCAGAGTGATATTGCTGTAATTTAGATGAATAATGAAAGCAATAAGCAATATCGGTAACTTAATGAATCTACCAAAGACTGTCATTCAGTAGAGCCGATAACTTGACCTTGATCTAGTTCATGCAGTGGGGGTCGACCGGATCGATGCAGTCATACTTGAACTAGGCAAGAATCGATAACTAACTTATACCAGAGTCGCAGTGGAGGTCGACCGGATCGATGCAGCCGTACGAACAGAGGTATAAGCCATGACGGTAATTACAACAAGCAGTGGAGGTCGACCGGATCGATGCAGCCATACTTGCTGAAGAACTCGCCAAGATCTACTCTACTCCTACTCCTAAGGGGTGGCCGGAGCCAAAAAAGTAAATGACTTGTATATTGGATTGATTGTTGTCTTTACAATAGCTGGGGTTCGGTATTTATACCCGGAGTCTAAACATGGATCCTACTTGATCATGATTCGTTACAATCTTTGGTATAAAGGAAAACATTCCTAATTTAAGATAACTTGGACTCTAATCTTTCCCCTTTTGTAGAGTCCATCATGTTTCATCCTAGCGCTGATCGTAGCCTTTGTCATTATCTACCAGCGCTGCCTGAAGAAAACTGATTCCGGTGCTGCATTCGAATCAACTAATTCCGATCTGCACGCAATTGCTTCCTTGATGACATGATCTTAGGAGCTTTTAAGTCTCTACGAGACTCCTTCCAAATTTTGGTGTAAACAATAGTCTCATCCTTTTCTCCATCCCGCCTCATGATTCCAACTAAGAACGTAGTTTCAAGATAGACTGTACCTCCTGACCTCTTTTTCAAACCCTCCTAGGCCTTTAGCAGTTTAATATAAGCATCTATGACCTGCATACATTTCGTCATTAGAGAGAAAGATCATTGAAGTTGGCAATGTTTGATTGAGTATTATGACTTGCATCTGTTACCTCGTCAGACAAGTATTCATATGGCTGAAAAAGACATTCCATGTGGTTTCTCAACACTAGAACATCATCTATGAGCACAAGCTCCTCATTCCCAGGTGAAGATGGAATTTTTTTGACATATTCAATTATGGCTCTATCAGTATCAGTACAAACATAATCTGAAAAAGTGGATTAAATTAAAGTATACAACAATAGTTAGTAGTTTTTCTAGGTTAATCCATCAAAGAGAAAATATCAATACCTTCTAGGGCAACCGGTGAAGACATAGATTTTTTGGGTTTATTTTATACTATTATGATTTTCGAAAATCCTTTTTCTCCCATCGGATCCACCCCAGAAGTTGATAGGGCCTTTTCATCATGGGCCATGCTAAAGCCCTGGTCAACTGGTAGAGCTTCATGGGTAACTTCTATACTTATGCTTTCTTGCAACCATCTAGAATCACATATAGGCTCACTGGAATTTTCTGTTTGTACAATATCTTCTAAGTGGCCTCCATTTTCCTTCAAAACCTTTGCATTTGAACTATCCATCGAGACCTTCTCTGCTCTTCTAAACCTCACAATCTCTGTTCCTGTGTTATTTATCTAAAATTTGGAGATACCCAGACTTGTAATTAGTAATAACCAGTCATAAGATTAAATGATTTGAATATGAAAATCAACTATCAATATGAAAATCAACTATCAAACCAATCCTGGTTACAATTGCCAGACCATGAATAGTAGACAGGTGTGAAAACAATATATTTTTACAAATAATGTCAGTATGTTGCACGGATCCTGTAAATTTTATCTACACCTATAACGATGCATGTGCTTATTGCTTAGACAATCGAAATTTACAAATCTAATTTTATTTTAAAAATATAAAGCCCGTCTCATGATCTTTATGACCTATGTCTTATAGATTAGTTTATACAAAGCTAATAAAATTAGTTTCTCTCTTTTTTTCATACTATTTGTATCACCTATATCATTCAACGTGGACTCCGCAGCAGAGCCAAAGCGAGGTGGTGTAGTTTTTTTACGAACTCTACACTGTCCGTGGATGGACGACGACGCGGGCTGGGGCTTGCCTATGCAGGCCTTGTGCATCACGGCGCTGTGTTCCTGCAGGGCTTGCCCATCATCGTCAACACGGACTCGACCAACGCATGCCGCCACCACCCATATATGTCTTGCCCAGCAATGGAGCCTCTCAACAGCTTAGCAAAGAATTCACGGATGGTTGCAAGTTCTGACTTATGAGGCACAACCATTGCATATGCTTACCATTACATTACATAATCTAAAATTTGGTAGTTTGAGTACTTGCAAATCATGTTTTCTATGGTCAAATACTCAAATGCAATGGCTCCAAGCCTCCAATCAAGAGACCGGCTGTAACAAGTATGCAACTCTGAATATGTTTTAAACAGGACAAGCAAGAAATAATGAAGCAATCAAAATTTCATATGGCCACCGTGGAAGTACCTGCGGAGCAGTGGTAGGTCCTTATGGATGAAGCGGCCAGTTTCGACATTGACGACGAGCCGCGCGTCGCTCTGCGTGAAGCAGTGGTAGGTCCTTATGAATGAAGCGGCCAGTGCCAATGTTTATGAAGCGTCGCTCCGGTGGATCTCGTATCTACGGAGGAAGGTGATGAAGGATAGGTAAAGGAAGAAGGGGAAGGAGAGGTATGCTCTAAGAAGGACAAGTAAAGGAAGGGGAAGGAGAAGCGGCGTGATATACGGGTTTTCTTTTAGGATATGGAATTTGACCGAGGAATGAGCGGAGCGATACGGAGAGGCGATGATGATACCCTTACATATTTTTTAGGATACAACCGAAGAAGCAAAGAGGTGGCAGTAGACTAAGTGCACTATAATTTTTCTAAATTTTATTCATGCTGCACCAGGTGAAATGTAGTAGTAACTACACAACAAGGTGAAGGCATATGTCATGTTGCAGTTTTGAAAGAGACCTAGTTTGTACAGCATGGCAATTTGCTGCAAGAAGCAAAGAGGTGGCAGTAGACCAAGTGCACTATAATTTTTCTGAATTTTATTCATGCTGCACCAGACCAAGTGCAGTAGAAACTCATCAGTGAGTTACAAACTCCAGAAATGAAATTGGTTTAGTGAGCTAGAGAGCCATGAAAGTTGTTATGTCGGTTCTCCACAACCTTAAGGATTGCTTCTCTATCGTTTATTCAAGTTGGTTTGATCCAAAGGCTCATGATTGACGCTCCGGCCTATATATACCAGCCTACACCCCCCACATCTAGGGCATGTCTTATTTGATCTTGAGAGCTAAGTAGCTAGAAACCCTAATTCATATGTCCACCAGGATCAGAGCTAGCAATCAAGAGAAGATTAGTCCTCAATAGGTTCAAGTCTTGTATTAGAGATTGTGAGATAGAGTAAGAGGGAAGAGTTTTGGAGGGAGTCCTGGCTTATCGGTGCTCTCTCTACGACTTGTACCTGGTAGAATCAAGTTCTTCTTGAGCTTGCTTATGAGATTTCTCTCGTAATCAACTTCTAAATCAAGTAAGCATCTTGTTCATATTGTTCTTCAAGTTTATGACTCTCTTTTGAGTACTTTAATCTTTGTAGCTCCTAGGTTAAAGTAGTATTCATGGTGTAAGCGTGGTGCTTAGACTCAGTTACTCATGAATATACCCTATTTTCTAGATCGGTGGTAGCTCGCGAGGGTGACTCTTATAGCCTCGTTGAATCCTTTATAGTCCACCTCCTGTTAGTAGGCCTAGTAAGACATTGTTGCTATAGGAAACATACGTTGCCTATGTTTTCTCTAGTAATATCTCCAGAATTGAGCAATAGAAGACAAAGCTTACCGAAGTTAGAACAAGAAGACCTTAGCAATCTCCTCTATGCTCCTATTATCTAGCCATGATTGTGAAGTTAGGATAAGTCAGATTTAGTTATTCTCACACATGTTTCCTTGAGTTCAATATAAAACTAGGTACTCCAACTAAAGTGCTACATCGGTATAATATTCGTGCGCTTGCGGTTTATTTTGTGTGCATTAATTTATACCAACAAGCATTTTCTAGCGCCATTGCCGGGGAAACAGTTGTCGAGTTAACTTCGAACCTAGCTTATCCTTGTATCATCATTGTTTTATCTTTTATTGTTTTTACCATGGATCTAGAATCCACCCCTATCTACCAATATGGTGCACCCACGAGTGCAAGCCTACAGCCAAAAGAGTCTTCAAAGCCTATCCTAACACCTGGCTATGAGCTACGCTCGTGTTTAATTAACATGGTTTAGGATCAACCCTTTTTGGATAAAGATGATGAAAATCCCTATTCCCACCTAAATGAGTTTGAGCAGGCCTGTGCATGCCTACACATTGTAGGCATGTCAGACAAAACCTTACGATGGAAGCTTTTTCCTTTCTCTTTGATGGGAAAAGCTAAATGTTGGTACAATCTCACCATAGGGAGTAGACAAGGAGATTGGGAAGCCTTGTGATCTAGCTTCTGCTTGCAATTCTTTCCCATCTCTAGGGTAGTCAGACTTTGTTCAGAGGTTCTATCTTTTAAATAAAAGAAAAAAAGAATCTCTAGGCATAGCTTGGGAATGCTTTCATACTCTTATTAATATTGGCCCTGACCTTGCCATTCAAGTCCCTATTCTTCTTCAGCACTCTTTATATGGGTCTTGATAAGAAAATCTTGAGGTGTCTTAATACGACTTTGGGGGCTCGTTCTTGCATGTCTCCGCTAATGCAGGGAGAAGCATTCTTACAAAAATGTTAGAGAACATCTCTAACGAAGTAGAAGAGAAGCCATTAGAGGAAGAATCCCAAATAGCTGAACCCGAATCTTTACCAGACCCATCACCAGCTTCAGCTATCCCAAATCCTGAACCACCGAAAAAGGAGAAAACTCCGATTTTGGACTTCATGCTTGAATTTGAGGATGAAATTTTTGATGAATATGGAAATACCTTGAATTACCATACCATAAGGAGACCCTAGAAGTCTAGGAAATCATTGCATGAAGAACCTTTAGACCCTTCTAAGGAAGCTTTCCTTTAAAAGAGTATGAAAGAGCTAGTACCTATTATAAGCAATGAATGGTTAGAAGAATCAAAGTTTTCCTCTGATGTGATTCGCTTAGATTCATCTTCTATATCCATTTGTTGCCAAATTAATAAATCTCCTTTCAATGCTCTTTATAATGTAGTTGTGGGTGTTAATATCATGTCTGCATCTTTTGCTCATGATTTATTGAAACACATGCCATTGACTCCAACAACAAAGTTGTTGAAAAGTCTTCCAGGACACATTCTCTCTAGTTTGGGAATCTTATATGTCCTCCCTATCCAGGTAAAAGAAACTAAGGTTCATCTGAGCTTCTATATCTTTGATATTATGGAGTTTGACCTATTGATAGGACAACCAATCGAAAGACTTATCCAAGAAGGACAAACGGGGAAGTTGAATATAAGACTCAAGAAAAACTTTAAGCTTTCTATACCTATTACTCATTCTCTAAATGCTGAGAGTGAGCCAATTCCCGAGGAAGGCCCAATGGAAGAGGTTAAGGTTGCATCTCTTGATTATTTGATTCAACCTAACCTTGAAGATGATACCCAATTCTTCATCGAGGAAGAAGAAAATCCTACAGAGTCTGAACCTCTTGATGAATTGCTAGAACCACCTATGCCCACCATTGAACTTAAACCCCCGCCTTCTAGTCTTAGATATGCTTTTCTTAAAAATGATCAGGATTCTCATGTGATCATAAGTGATAAACTTTCTTAGGAAGAATCCCTACGCTTGATAACTGTTTTAGAAAAGCATCATTGTGCCTTTGGCTACTCACTCCAAGACCTTAAGGGAATTAGCCCTGCTCTTTGCACTCATCGCATCCCTATAGATCCTAACTCTATACCTTCTAGAGAGCCCCAGCGTAGGCTTAATAATGCGATGAGAGAGGTTGTTAAGAAAGAGATTTTGAACTCTTGCATGCTAGGATCATCTATCCTGTGCCGCATAGTGAGTGGGTTAGCCCTGTTCAAGTTGTGCCTAAAAAGGGAGGCGTGATTGTTGTTAAAAATAAAAAGAATGAATTAATCCCCCAAAGAAACATCACTAGATGGCGGATGTGTATTGACTACCAAAAACTTAACAAGGCAACAAAGAAAGATCACTTTTCGTTGCCCTTCATTGATGAAATGTTAGAGCAACTGGCGAATCACTCTTTCTTTTGTGTCCTTGATGGGAATTCAGGTTATCACCAGATACCGATCCATCCAGATGAACAAAGCAAAACCATCTTTACATGTCCATATGGAACCTATGCTTACCATAGAATGTCTTTTGGACTATGTAATGGTCTAGCTTCTTTTCAAAGATGCATGATGTCTATATTTTCTGATATGATTGAAGAAATCATGGAAGTTTTCATGGATGACTTTTCTGTTTATTAAAAAACTTTTGATGATTGTCTTGAAAATTTAGACAAGGTTTTGCAAAATGTGAAGAAAAGCACTTAGACCTTAATTGGGAAAATATCATTTCATGGTTAGAGAAGGAATAGTACTTGGACATTTGGTGTCTGAACTAGGGATTGAGGTAGATAGACCTAAAATTGAAGTAATTGAATAATTATCTCCTTCCGTAAATATCAGAGGGATCCATAGTTTTCTTGGCCATGCTGGTTTTTATCGCCGCTTTATAAAAGATTTTTCACATATTGCTAGACCACTTACAAATCTTTTGGCTAAGGATGTTCCCTTTGAATTTGATGATGCATGCTTGAAATCTTTTAACATTCTTAAAAAAGCACTCATCCCTACACCAATCATTCAACCCCCTGATTCGTCGCTACCTTTTGAAATTATGTGTGATGCTAGTGATTATGTTGTGGAGGCAGTTTTGGGACAAACAAAAGATAAAAAGCATCATGCGATTGCTTATGCAAGCAAAACTTTGACAGGACCTTAACTTAATTATGCAACAACTGCAAAAGAACTCCTAGCTGTTGTTTTTGCTATTGATAAGTTTAGATCTTACTTAGTAGGAGCTAAGGTGATTGTTTATACCGATCATGCTGCTTTAAAATATCTACTTACTAAGAAAGATGCTAAACTCAGATTAATAAGATGGATTCTGTTACTTCAAGAATTTGACTTAGAAATAAAAGATAATTCTGTTGCCGATCACTTGTCCAGAATGTAGTTTGAGAATTCACAGGAACTACCCATCAATGATTCACTATGGGACGACATGCTATTCAAGGTCACAAAATTCGACCCCTGATACGCAAATATTGTTAACTTTATGGTTGCAGGTTATGCACCATCGGGGAAAATAAAAGGAAGGTTATCTACGAAACTCGTCTCCACATATGGGATGAACCATACCTCTTCAAAGTCTACTCTGATGGCCTACTCAGAAGGTGTGTACCGGTGGAAGAAGGCATCAAGATCATTGAGCGATGCTACTCATCACCATATGGAGGACATTATGGTGCATTCCGCACTCATTCGAAGATATGGCAAAGTGGATTCTTTTGGCCAACCATGTATGAAGACATGAAGGGCTTCATCAGGAGGTGTAGAGTATGTCAGAGGCATTAGAATATCAATTCAAGAGATGCCATGCCACTCACCAACAACCTCCAGATTGAGCTTTTCGATGTCTGGGGTATTGATTACATGGGACCTTTTCCGAAGTCAAAGAACTATGAATACATCTTGGTGGCTATTGATTATGTCTCCAAGTGGGTTGAAGCCATGCCATGCAAACCTGTTGATGCAAAGAACTCCAAGAAGATGTTTAAAGAGACAATATTGCTAAGATTCGAAGTTCCAAGGATGGTGATTAGTGATGGAGGAACTCACTTCAATGACAAGAATTTTCACAATTACTTGTCAAAGCATGGGATTCATTACAATATTGCTACTCCATACCACCCTTAGACAAGTGGCCAAGTAGAAACATCAAATAAATAAATCAAGCACATTCTGCAAAAGACGGTCAATGAGATGGGAACCACATGGAAGGATAGACTACCCGATGCATTATGGGCTTATAGAACAGCCTATAAAACATCATTGGGCATGTCACCATATTAACTAGTCTATGGGAAGACCTACCATCTACCTGTTGAGCTAGAATTCAAAGCTCACTAGGCCATCAAGCGATGGATCGTGGACTTTGAAGCCACATGAATTAAGAGGAAGATGCAACTATCTGAACTTGATGAATGGCATGAAAAAGCATATCATGACTCCAAGATTTACAAGGAGGGCACAAAAAGATGGCATGACAAAAGGATCAAGAAGGAGTTCACCCCAGGAGATAAGGTATTACTTTTTAATTCTGGGGTTAAATTATTCGGGCATGGGAAACTTTGGAGCAAATGGGAAGGACCATTCAAGGTGATAAGCACTTCGTTACATGGAGTAGTAACACTTCAAAATGACAAAGGTACGTTATTCAAGGTAAATGGCCACCGTCTCAAGATCTTTCTATAACCTAAAAACCACCTGAGGATTTGGATGAGGTAGATTTTCATATTTCACCATAGATTTACACCACTGCCATCCTCTTTACGTTTTGAAACGCGAAAATATACTTTTTGGGATTAGATAGGGATTAGAAACTGTTGCAAGAAAATCACCATGAGAGGATGACATGTGGGGCCACCTGGCCTCACCTAGAGGCTGCTTGGCCCACTGTCAGCCGCTCTCGCGCCCGGTCAACTCTCTCGTGTCTTCTAGATCCTTCCTTGTTAAAATCCCGTAGTTTTTCAATACATTTGGTTTTTTCCTCGTTATGAGACCTTATATGGATAGATCTTGACCCCTGCTGCAAGTTGTTCCCCCCTATATAAGTGAACCTATGCCTCCTCTATAGCCATTCCATCAAAGCCTTCTCTCTCCAATAGCAGCAAAGCTCTCCTCCTCTCTAGTCCCCATGGCCGATAAAGAGATCGTCCCATATGATTTTGATCCTCGCAAGAATCCCAACGCGCTTGTGTTGATCATCATTCCTCCAGAAGTTACCCCCATTCGCTCAAGCCAATCTTACTTCGCCCAAGCCATCCGTTGTCCGGTGATGATTGCTTTGCTACCGCCACATCTACTTCTCAAGGACAAGCCACGTCAACCTGACATGCCGCCGTTGATCAAGGTGACAAAGGAGATCAATCTTCTTCCTCCAAGGGCGAATGAGGTGCTGACCAGAGTGAAGACCAATAAATTTGGAGACGTTACATGTGCAAAATACAAGTCAGTCACCCCTTGTACCATCATCGATGGAGTTCATGTTATGCCAGATCAGATCAAGGTTGTTCCGTCGAAGGAGAAGAAGAGGAAGGCACCATCACCACCTATCCTAGGTGTGGAGAAGCATCCATAGATGACCATTGCTCTCTTAGAGAAGAAGATTGAAGACCTCTCCGATGTTATCTATACCTTAGAGCAAAGGATCGACGAAGAACACTTCTATCGCAAGAGCATGCAACATGACCTAAATGCTTTAAATCATTTTGTTGATAAGATGAAGAAGTGAGAATTAGGTAGTATGATAAGGCATGAGTGGTTAGGTCAGATGTTTAGGTTACTCGCTTAGCTCAGATTGTTAGAATATTGAAGTTTGTGCTAGGTAGTCAAAAGTTTGTGTTTAGTTGTGCTTGTGTAATAAAGTGTCATATGATATTAATGGAGTCTTATTATTATTATCATCTGCTCTCTATTTCTTTTTGGATATGTGTTTGTCTCCACATGTTGTGCATAAAGTTATATAGGAAAACAAGTGTGGGGGAGACACACCATGACAACACGACAGAATTCAATCGTGAAAATCACAAAATTTAGAAAGCAACAGAACAAAAACCACGCTCACCAAAGTTGGACCAAAACATGCCCAAGAGTGGGCCGCTCGGCCTCCTACATGGGCCGGCCAGCCCATCACAGCACCATCTCCCCTCGCACTTTGTCCTCAGTCAGGTTCGAGCCCAATACACTCTATTTTTATATATTTCGCTTTTCGTTTTCGAACCGAATTAAAAATCCTTTGATAAACAACTTTAAAACCTAAGGAAAGATTATTTCAGCCATGACTTAAGGATAGACTCACATAATACTTTTCCTGAAAGTCATGCTACTATTGGGAACTTATTATTAGGGACCCCATGTTACTTAAGTTGTTGTGGAATGATATATAGTAGAATAATAAGAACTTTATTCTTGATGTCTTGTTATTGTAGAATTTTATTTCAAAAAGTTAAAAGGAATAGCTACACCTCTCCTTTGTGGTAAGCAATGTCCTACCAGAGCCAAATACGATAGATTAGGAAACCTTCTTCATATACTACTTGTCATCGTATTGAGTTTGGTCAAACCTTGTGACCCTTGTTGAGAAACTTATCAAACTCTCAAGATCAAGATCATGTACACTCTACATATATCTGTTGTTCCTACACTAGGGGTACACAAAAACATGTTTTCCATCCATCTAAAAATGTGCTACTCCTACACTAGGAATAGACACAAAAATATGCTTGATAGGATAAATGCTCCAAGTTATTATAAATATCTCTCTTGAAAGGTTTTAATTGTAGAAAAAGAGAGGCATGGGCTATGCAAAAGTTATTCATAAAAGAAAAAGGAAGTATTGAAAAAATGGGCAAGTGTCTGAGATATTGAAAACAATGGGTACTTAGATGCCCGTCCTGAAAAAAGAAGAAAGAGATGAATAAGATAGCCCATGTTTTCTTGCAAAAGTTTTTCAATGTTTCAAACAAGAGAGATAGGTTTCAAAGAGCATGGTAGAATTAGGTTAGCCACCATATACATATCCATACACATGCACATCTTGATCTAAGAGTATGACATTTTATTCCTTGATCCTCATTTTAACTTTACAATATATGCAATGCAAGTATGTTCTCATATTCATCCCTACCTAAGCTCCATATAAGCTTTTAGAAGTAGGTAAAAAGAAGGCAAAGTCATTAATGCCTTGGTAAGGATCCAAAAATATCATATATATATGTATAGAGTGATTTGAGAGTACTATAAAAGGAGAAGGATAAACTATGTTTTGTTTTCAAAAATCCTAAAATGTTTCTCCAATTGACTTGACTAAAGGAAGATGGTGATCTATTTCAAGCTCTTCCATTCTTCAACCTACCCAAAGTTTCATGGTAGACACTTTGAATCCTATAGTGCATGCATGACTAGGAATGGTTTTATGTTGATGACTTGTCCTAAGGTTATGTCTTAAGTAATCCATCCCTTTATTGAGGATGAGTAAAAGCCTAAGTGTGGGGGAGTTTATTGATGGTAGTAAACATTCATCATATACCATAAATATAACTTGTATAAATGGCTAAAATGGATTACCAATATAGACTTAGGGGTTTAAACTAACAAATTCCACGAGTTTTGGTGAATCTATATTTTTAGCAGGATTTAATTAGAAAACCGCCAAGGAGGATCTATTCGTCAAAGGAAATTACGGAATTCCATCGCGTAATCAACGTGGGAAGACTCTAGAAGACTCCAGAAGGTGAATCACCAAAGCGAAGCCCGTGGCTCTGACATGTGGGGCCAGTCCGGCCCCACCTAGAGGCCGCCTGACCTGTGGGCCCCCCATGTTAGCCTCCCGTTGCTATGTTAGTTCTCCACAGCCTTAAGGATTGCATCTATGTTGTTTATTAAGTTGGTTTGATCCGAGGGCTCAGGATTAACGCTCTGGCCTATATATACCAGCCTACACCCCCCACCTCTAGGGCATGTCTCATTTGATCCTAGAAGCTGAGAAGCCTAGAAACCCTAATTCATATGTCCACCAGGATTAGAGCTAGCAATCAAGAGAAGATTAGTCCTCAATAGGATTGAGTCTTGTATTAGAATAGTGAGATAGAGTGAGAGGGAAGAGTTTTCGGAGGAGTCCAAGCCTATCGTGCTCTCTCTATGACTTGTACTAGGCGGAATCAAGTTCTTCTTGAGCTTGCTTCTAAGATTTCTCTGGTAATCGACTTCTAAATTCAAGTAAGCATCTTGTTCATATTGTTCCTTAGGTTTGCGACTCTCTTTTGAGTACTTTAATCCTTGTAGCTCCTAGGTTAAAGTAGTATTCATGGTGTAAGCATGGTGCTTAGACTCAGTTACTCATGAATGTACCCTATTTTCCAGATCGGTGGTAGCTCACGAGGGTGACTCTTACAGCCTTGTTGAATCCTTTATAGTCCACCTCCCGTTAGTAGGCCTAGCAAGACATTGTTGCTATAGGAAACATACGTTGCCTATGTTTTCTCTAATAATATCCCTAGAATTGAGCAATAGAAGACAAAGCTTACCGAAGTTAGAACTAGAAGACCTTAGCAATCTCCTCTACGCTCCTATTATCTAGCCTTGATTGTGAAGTTGGGATAAGTTAGATTTAGTTATTCTCACACACATTTCCTTGAGTTCAATATAAAACTGGGTACTCTCGGTGAAGTGCTACATCGGTATAATATCCATGCGCTTGCGGATTATTCTATGTGCATTAATTTATACCAACAAATGCCAAGTTTGTGTGGTCAGAAAAGTGTTAGGCTAGTTTTGAGGAGTTGAAGAAGAGATTGACTACTGCCCCAGTATTAATTTTGCCTGATTTGAGCAAGAACTTTTCCATTTATTGTGATGCATCTCGTCAGGGACTTGGTTGTGTTCTTATGCAAGAAGGAAGAGTAGTGGCCTACACATCAAGACAATTGAGGAAGCATGAATTAAATTATCCCACTCATGATTTGGAGTTAACAGCTGTGGTTCATGCTTTGAAGATATGGAGGCACTATCTTATTGGTCATAAGAGTGACATCTACACTAATCACAAGAGCTTAAATATATCTTTACTCAGTCAGATCTGAACTTGAGGCAGCGTCGAAGGTTGGAACTGATCAAGGACTATGACTTGGAGATGCATTATCATCCTAGGAAAGCAAATGTCGTGGCTGATGAACTCAGCTAGGAAAAGCTATGCCAACAAGGTGCAAGTGCTACCTACATCAAAGGAGTTGTGTGTGGAATTTGAGCATTTGAACTTGGGTTTTGTCACTAATGCAGTATAATTGGTGATAGAGCCTACCTTGGAGTAGGAAATACGCAAGGGTCAGTTACAAGGATAAGAAGTTGAAGGAGATAGCAGAAAACATAGTGATTGGCAAGGCACCAGGGTTTCATATGGATGATAATAGAACTCTATGGTTCGGGAAGAGACTATGTGTGCCTGAAGAATAAAGCTATAAGAGATTCAATTTTACGTGAAGCACATGAGTCAGCTTATTCCATACACCCTAGAAGTACCAAGATGTATATGGATCTTAAAGAGAGATATTGCTGGTATGGATTAAAGACTAGATGTGGCAGAATATGTTGCTTTGTGTGATACGTGCCAAAGAGTTAAAGCGAAACACCAAAGGCCTGTCAGGGTTGTTACAACCAATGAAGATACCTGAATGGAAGTGGGAAGAAGTTGGTATGCAATTTCATAGTTGGTTTACCACGCACACAAAGGGGTTATGACTCAATTTGGGTGATAGTGGACCGACTCACTAAGGTTGCTCACTTTTTGCTGGTCAAGACTACTTACCATAGACCGAAATTGGCAAAACTGTATATGGAAAGAATAGTGTGTTTACATGGAGTTCCGAAGAAAATTGTGTCTGACCGAGGTTCGCAGTTTACGTCATACTTCTAGAAGGGTATACATGAGTCCTTAGGGTACTAAGTTGAACTTTAACTTAGCCTATCATCTTCAGATAGATGGACAGACTGAAAGGACCAATCAGATTTTGGAGGACATGTTGAGGCTTGTGCATTGCAGTATGGTACCAGTTGGGATAAGAGTTTTCCATATGCGGAGTTCTCATATAATAACAGCTATCAGGAGTGTCTCAAGATGGCACCTTTCGAGACTTTGTATGGACGGAAGTGTAGAACTCCATTGTTTTGGAATCAAACGGGAGAAAGTCAAGTATTCGGACCCGATGTTCTAAGAAATGTAGAAGAACATGTACGTATAATTAGAGGTAACTTGAGAGTAGCTCAGTGCCTGACAGAAGAGTTATGCTGATAACCGGAGAAGAGATCTGGCTTTTGAAGTTGGAGATTATGTCTACTTAAAGGTGTCACCGATGAGGAGTGTGAGAAGGTTCAATATGAAAGGAAAGTTAGCATCAAGGTATATTGGGCCATTCAAGGTTATAGTTAGATGCGGAGAAGTGGCCTACCAGTTGGAACTGCCTGAGAGTTTGTCAGGTCTGCATGATGTGTTCCATGTGTCTTAGCTGAAGAAGTGATTGTAGGTAACAGAAGAGCAGATACCGTTAGAAGAGCTTACTGTTAAGGAAGATCTTACTTATGAGGAGTACCCAATAAAGATCTTGGAGACAACAGAAAGGGTTACAAGGAGTCGAGTTATATAGATGTGTAAGGTGCAGTGGAATCGGTATACTAAGGATGAAGTGACTTGGGAAAGAGAAGAGGATCTGAGAAAATCATACCCTCAGTTGTTTGAGTAATCACCATCCGAATCTCGAGGACGAGATTCATTTTAAGGGGTAGAATTGTAACACCCTAAAAATTTGCATCGTTTTAAAATAGGTTAATTCAAACATAGAGTAAATGATAGATTTTGTTAAATTAAAATCAACTATAAGGTCTAGCTACATGTTTGTGCATACATGCTGCTACATATTGTTTTTTTGTATTGTGTGGTTTGAAACCATACTCCAAAATAAGTCAAATGTATATGAAAAACATTTGAAATAAAAAGAAAAAGGAATTCTTTTCCTCCCCTCTCCCTCCCTAGCTTTTGGCCCGTTCGACCTCACCCTCCCCGCGGTCCAGCTTCTCTCCCGTGCCCCGCTCTTGGGCCGGCCCAGCAAGCCCGCATGGGTGCTCTCTCCCTCTCTCTCCTTTTGGCTGACAGCTCTAGCCCACGCCTCCTCTCACTGATAGGTGGTCCCGCCCTGTCAGCACCGTACCTCACCTCCCGTCGTCTTCAACCCGGACTCTGCTTCGATCCCGAGTTTGACTCCATGTCATCTTTGTCGATTAGCGTGCATGCCACGCCTCTCCACCCCTTAAATATGAGCCCTACGCCTCGTGTTGCCCTATCCCAAAGCGCTAGCTTGTGTAGCCCTCGTCCCAAGCTCGCACCACCACCGTGAAGCTCGCCCCATCACTCCGTTGCTTCACCACCACCGTAAGCACTGCTCTGAGCTTCGTGTCGAGTTTGCAAAGCCGACAGATCTTTCCCTTCCTTTCTCTTGCCTTCAGTTGCTCGCTTATCATCATTGTCATTTGCAGATCGACGTCGCTCCTTCCTCCATGTAAACCCCTAGGTGAGTTCGCCTTCGTCTCCTCTTTGATCCGGTGCTCTTAGTTCATCAAATCGTGGCCTCTAGGGCCCTAACCATGTGCGCCGGCGAGCTCGATCACCGCCGATCATGGCAGCCGCCACACCTGGCACTGTTTCGGCCAGCCGGCTTTTCTCTCTCCCTCCCTCTTTTAATCTAATCTGAAAGCATCTAGGCCCCTAGTTGGATTTTGGTGATTAATGACAATACAAGATTACTATGACTAACGTGTGTTTTGCAGAGGCAATTAAGTTAGGTCATAGTAATGGAGATCGATTGGGCAATCGAGGTGGTCATGCCCCTACGATGGAAATTGTTTCGGTTTTCAAAGGATGGATGACAAGGTTAAGGATGACTAGTTCTAAGTGTCGATTGGAGTTGGAGAGACACTTAGAGTAGTTTAGGACTTTGTTTTTCCTTTGGTCGTACTATTAAGGGGGTATGGATGGGTAGCTTGACCTAGGTGAGTCTAGTGAGTTAGGTGTGGTGCACACTTGTTAAAACTAGCACTAGGTAGCTCCTCAATATGCCTAAGATCCTTTGGAGCAAACTTCATTCACATATGATCGAGAGTTGGAAGTGAATGGAGGGTCAAATGCTGACCGGACGCTGGCTCCGGTGCGACCGGACGCTAGCTGCAGGGTCCAATCAGTTCATTTGACCAAGGAGAGTGTGTTCGGTGTGACCGGATGCTAGAGAGGTCAAATGACCGGATGCTGAGGTACAGTGTCCGGTCGACTCTAGTAAGGTTCTAGAGAAGGGAATCTGTGACCGGACGTGTCCAGTCAGTACTGATCAGACCCTGGGGGTTCAACGTCCGGTCGAGTACAATAAGGTTCCAGTGAGGGTTTAATGCGATCGAACATGTTCGGTTAGTGGTGATCGGACCCTGTCAGCGTCCGATCAACACTTTATCACTGGTGTGTGGGTTGAACTGACCGGAGCATCCGGTCAACATGACCGGAGCATCCGGTCACCCCGCAGAAGCTCATAACGGTTCGTTTTTCAGGCTGCCTTATAAATAGAAGCTCCACTCATGTGTGGAGTCACTTTTGCTCATTCCAATAGTTGAGAAACACGTTTGTGAGTGCCAAGAAGAGCAAGGTCCTAGTGAGGTGATTGAGATTTGAGAATCCAAGAGAGTAGCCTCATTAGTGAATCAAGAGTAGCAAAGTGTGCATCCATCTTCTCATTAGGCTTCGCGTGGTCAAGTGAGAGTTCGTGCTTGTTACTCTTGGTGATCACCATCACCTAGATGGCTTGGTGGTGATTGGGAGCTTGGTGATCACCCAGCGGAGCTTGTGGGTGACCCAACTCAAGTTGTGAGTGGCTTTGGGTGATTCATCGCGACGGAGTGTCGAAGAATCAACCCATAGAGAGCACTTGATCCTTACATGGATCAAGGGGGAGCTACACCCTTGCGTGGGTGCTCCAACAGGCCTACTGGGGAGTGGCGACTCTCCGATACCTTGGCAAAACATCACCGTGTTCCTCTCTCTCTATTTACTTTGAGCATTTACTTTGAGCATTTACTTTGAGCAATTCAATACTTGTCTTTACATTCATATAATTGCCATGCTAGAGTAAGTTTGGAACATAGGTTGCAAGTCCGTTGTGCGTTAGTTTAATAGAAACACTTTTCTAGGCATAAGGGGTTAATTGGGCTAACCATAGGATTTGATTATTACAAGAAAATTTAGAATTAGCCCAATTCACCCCCCCTCTTGGGCATCTTGATCCTTTCAATTGGTATCGGAGCCTCATGCTCACGTTTTTAAGCTTAATCGCTTAGAGCAAGATGTCTCATGGGGATGGACCTCCTCCTATCTTTGAGGGAGATGACTTTCCATATTGGAAAATCTGCATGGAGGCGTACTTGGAAGCTCTAGATGTTGGTCTTCTTAGAGCCGCCTCACAAGGCTTCCCAAAACCTCAGGATGCTACTAACTTACAAGGCGATGAGGTTAATTATGAAAAGTGGAATGCAAAGGCTCGAAACACCATCTTTAGAGGCCTTTGCAAAGATATGTTCAACCGCGTAAGGAACCACAAAGACGCCCATGCACTATGGTCGAACATTTGTGTGCTCCATGAGGAAACCAAGAGTGAGCGTGAGGAACGCTATCATCTTGTAA
This sequence comes from Miscanthus floridulus, assembly GCF_019320115.1. Taxonomy (NCBI): domain Eukaryota; kingdom Viridiplantae; phylum Streptophyta; class Magnoliopsida; order Poales; family Poaceae; genus Miscanthus; species Miscanthus floridulus. The sequence continues at coordinate 44,239,108 of NC_089591.1, forward strand.
TTAAAAAGCTAAATTCATTTGAGATGCTTCCCAAAGAAAGTGCTAATGAGATGTATTCACGTTTAAATGTTCTTATAGAGGAAGTCAATGGGCTTGGACTTACTCAAATGTCACCATCCGACGTTGTGAGAAAGATCTTGAGTGTCCTCCCCATTGACAAATATGGGCATATTGTGACCGTGCTACATCAAGGTGATCTTTCTATCGCTACACCGACACAAATCTTGGGAAAGATCAATGCTCATGAGATGTACATGCACATCATGCCACAAGATGGCTCATCCTCTACCAAGAAGAAAGAGAAGGACCTAGCATTCAAAGCTAGCCAAGATAAGGGCAAAGCAAGACTTGAGTATGAGAGCTCAAGTGATGAAGAAGATGATGATGAAAGTCTTGCTCTCATGGTGAAGAAGACCGCCAAGATGCTAAAGAAGCTCAACAAGAGTGGCATCAAGTTCGATGGCAAGAAGAAGAAGTTCTTCACAAGCTCAAGAAGAAAGCCAATCTCCGAGATGGATTGCTACAATTGTGGAGAACTTGGCCATCTAGCTCATCAATGCACAAAGCCCAAGAAAGACAAGTTCAAGAACAAGAACAAGGGCAAGAAAGATGACTCAAGCAATGAAGATGAAGATGAGAAGAAAAAGAACAAGCCATACAAGAAGAGAGATGGCAAAAAGAGGGACTTCTACAAGAAGAAGAAGAGTGGAAAGGCCTACATCGTCGGTGATTGGCTCACGGACATTGATTCATCTAGTGGATCATCCGATGATGATAGTGACAATGAGAAGGTGGCCACCATTGCTATTGATCTTTCATCTTCACCGCCACCATCGCCATCATCCTCTACACACCTATGCCTTATGGCCAAGGGTGAACGCAAGGTAACTAATGATGATGATAGTAGTGATGATGAGCAAGCTAGTGATGGTGATAGCGATAGCGATGATGATGATTCAACTTCATATGATGATCTTGTCAAAATACTAAGAAAATACACTAAGATCATTAGAAAGAGTAGAGCAAAAAATGAAAAGCTTGATGCTAAAAATGATTCACTCTTAGCAAAATGCGATACATTGGAAAAGACTAATGATGAGATTAGAGAAACAAATAATGTTATCTCATCCAAACTCAAGGAGCTCAAATCTTCTAAGAAAGAGCTTAAAGATAAACATGATAAACTTGAGTGGGTGCACAATGAGCTCATCACTAGCCACAACAAGCTAAAAGATGAATACACTACTCTTAAGATCAATCATGATACTCTTGTTATTGCTCAAGAATTTTTACCAAATGAGCCACATGATGCTACTAACCATGTTGTTAAGATTGATATAGCTACATCATGTGATGATTTAATTGATGAGAGCATTGAGCAAGGATCTAGTGGCAAAGGCAAGCAAGTGGTTGAGTGCAATGACTATGATGAGTATGTCAAGCTCAAGAGTGACAATGAGAAGCTCAAGAAAGATCTTGAAGAGATCAAAAGCCACAATGCCATTGTGCTAGAAACTCTTGATCATGATGAAGAGTTGATCCTTGAGAATGAGAAGCTCAAAGAAGAAAACAAGAAGCTCAAGGAAGAGAAGAAAGATGATGCTCTAAAGGAAGAAAATAAGAAGCTCGAGTTGGAGAAAGAGCATCTCAAGATTGGGTTGAGCAAGTTTGCTAGAGGCAAGCACCTTCAAAGTGAGCTACTCATGAACACCATCATGAAGATGGATAGAAGTGGCATTGGATATGTGGCAAGTATAGAGAAGAAGAAGGCTCAAGTTCAACAACAACAATCAAAGCCAAAGCCAAAGCCAAAGCCAAAGCCAAAGAGATGTTTTGAGTGTGGACAAGAAGGCCACTTTGCTCATGAGTGCCAAACTCCACTGCCACAACCCTTGCCCAAGCATGCTAGACCCTTTGCTTTCAATGCTCACTACATGCTTAGAAAAGATTCTAGTGGAAAGATGAAAGTCATGTTCTTAGGACCCCCTAACAAGAATAGGCCTAAGAAGATTTGGGTGGCTAAGTCACTTGTTGAGAAGGTGAAGGGCCCTCAACAAGTTTGGATTCCTAAAGCTTGAATCTCTTATGTGTAGGTGAACTACAAGACCGGTGGAAGTCATTGGGTTATTGATAGTGGTTGCACTCAACATATGACCGGTGATCCTTGTATGTTCACCTCACTAGATGAAGAGGTAGATGGACAAGAGAAAATAACATTTGGAGATAATTCAAAGGGCAAGGTTAAAGGATTGGGCAAAGTGGCAATATCAAATGATCATTCCATCTCCAATGTGCTATATGTTGCTTCATTGAGCTTCAACTTGCTATCCGTTGGACAATTGTGTGATCTTGGCTTCCAATGCTTGTTCACCGAGAAGGAGGTTGTTGTATCCAAGGTAGATGATAATCAAGTGATATACAATGGATTTAGATACAACAACTTATATCTAGTGGACTTCACCTCCGAAGATGCAAATTTGAAGACTTGCCTATTCACCAAAACAACACTTGGGTGGCTATGGCATATAAGACTTGCTCATGTTGGTATGAGTTCACTCAAGAAGCTTATGAAGAATGATTTGGTGAGACGGTTGAAGGATGTGAAGTTTGAGAAGGACAATCTTTGTAGTGCATGTCAAGCCGGCAAGCAAGTTGCAAATACTCATCCAACCAAAGCCTTCATGTCAACCACAAGAGTGCTAGAACTCCTTCACATGGATTTATTTGGACCAACAATATACAAGAGTTTGGGAGGAAATCTTTATTGTCTTGTGATCGTTGATGACTATTCAAGGTATACATGGGTATTCTTTCTTCATGACAAATCCAAAGTTGCATCTTGCTTCAAGAAGTTTGCCAAGAGAGCTCAAAATGAATTTGAAGTGAAGCTCAAAAAGATTAAAAGTGACAATGGGAAAGAATTTGACAACACAAACATTGAAGCCTATTGTGATGAAGTTGGAATCAAACATGAAGTCTCCGCAACTTATACTCCTCAACAAAATGGTGTAGTTGAGAGGAAGAACTAGACTTTGATCACTCTTGCAAGGACAATGCTAGATGAGTACAACACCCCCAAAGCTCAATGGGCGGAAGCAATCAACACCGCATGCTATGCATCAAACCGCCTATTTCTTCAAAAGTTCCTTGGCAAGACACCTTATGAGTTGCTCAATGGGAAGAAGCCGGACGTCTTCTTCTTTAGGGTGTTTGGTTGCAAATGCTACATCTACAAGAAGCAGCAACACCTAGGGAAGTTCCAAAGATGTTGTGATATTGGTTTTCTTGTTGGTTACTCATCAAAGTCCAAAGCATATAGAGTATTTAATCATGCCACCGGCTTGGTTGAAGAAACATATGATGTGAAATTTGATGAATCTAACGGCTCCCAAGGAGCACATGAGAATCTTGATGATGTAGGTGATGAACCATTGAGGGAGGCTATGAAGAATATTCCGGTGGGAGACATAAAGCCAAAAGATGATGAAGATGATGTACAAGTCATTGATCAACCTTCTTCATCAAGTGTGCCACAAGATGGTGAAAAAGATGAGAGAGTAGAAAATGAAGATACTCGTATCTCCCATGAGCAAATGGTGGTACAAGCATAAGATGTTGATGCTCCAAAACCTCCTCCTCAAGTGGTCAATAAAAGAAATACACCTCTCCTACAAGATCATCCACAAGATCTCATCATAGGGAGTCCATCAAAGGGTGTAATGACTCGATCTCAAAAACTTACTTCATTTATTGCTCATCACTCTTTTGTCTCTTGCTATGAGCCTACCAAGGTAGAAGAAGCTCTTAAAGATCCAGATTGGATCAATGCCATGCATGAAGAGTTGAACAACTTCACTCGCAATGAAGTTTGGACTCTTGAAGTGCGACCAAAAGGTGCAAGAGTCTTTGGAACAAAGTGGGTGTTCCGCAACAAGCAAGATGATCAAGGTGTTGTTGTGAGGAACAAGGCAAGACTAGTTGCAAAGGGGTTCTCCCAAGTTGAAGGTTTGGATTTTGGAGAGACCTTTGCACCGGTTGCAAGATTAGAAGCCATCCGTATCCTACTTGCATATGCATCACATCATGAAATGAAACTATATCAAATGGATGTGAAAAGTGCATTTTTAAATGGCTTTATTAATGAACTAGTCTATGTTGATCAACCTCCTGGGTTTGAAGACTCTAGATATCCTAATTATGTTTATAGGTTGTCCAAGGCACTATATGGGCTTAAGCAAGCCCCAAGAGCTTGGTATGAGCGCCTTTGGGACTTCCTCATTAAGAAGGGCTTCACCATTGGGAAGGTCGACACCACACTATTCACCAAGAAGCTTGATGGGCATATCTTCATTTGTCAAGTATATGTTGATGATATCATCTTTGGATCATCAAATGAAGACTCATGCAAAGAATTTGGTGAATTGATGTCGAAGGAGTTCGAGATGTCAATGATTGGTGAGCTTACATTCTTTCTTGGTTTTCAAGTCAAGCAAATGAAAGAAGGCATCTTCTTCTCTCAAGAGAAATACACAAAAGATCTTCTCAAGAGATTCAAGATGGATGAATGTAAGCCAATCAAGACACCAATGCCTATCAATGGACATCTCGACCTAGATGAGGGAGGTAACCCGATTGATCAAACTCTCTACCATTTCATGATTGGTAGCTTGTTATATTTGACCACATCTAGGCCCGACATCATGTTTAGTTTGTGTATGTGTGCTAGATTTCAAGCTAGTCCTAAGGAAACATAGTTAATTGCCATAAAAAGAATCCTTAGGTATCTTAAGCACACACCAAGCATTGGCCTTTGGTATCCCAAAGGAGCTATATTTGAATTAGTTGGCTATTCCGATTCGGATTATGCTGGGTGCAAAGTTGATAGAAAGAGCACATCCGGAGGGTGCCATTTGCTTGGTAGATCACTTGTGTTGTGGTCCTCCAAGAAACAAAATAGTGTGGCTTTGTCCACCGCCGAAGTGGAATACATTGCCGCGGGTGCTTGTTGTGCACAAATATTATACATGAAACAAACTTTGCTAGACTATGGTGTAGTTCTAGAAAAGGTACCTCTTTTGTGCGACAATGAAAGTGCAGTAAAACTTACAAACAATCTGGTTCAACACTCTCGCACCAAGCACATAGATATCCGCCATCACTTTCTAAGAGATCATGTTGCTAAAAATGATATATCACTAGAAGGTGTAAGAACCGAAGATCAATTAGCGGATATCTTCACTAAACCGCTAGATGAGGCTACATTTTGTAGATTGCAGAACGAGCTTAATGTACTTGATTTTAGTAACTTCACTAAAAATTGAGCTTGTGTTGTCCCTTGTATTCATTGTAATATACAACATGTTTAACTTTTGGTAATGCATATAGGGCTTGTCTAACATGGTTAAGATAACCGCCGAAAAGCGTGTGAAGAAGCTTAACCTTGGATCAAACTTGACAAGCAACTAGATTTACTTACAAGTATTGCATATGCATGAATGGTGTTTTTTCATTTTGTTACATTTGCCCTCTTATTGCCTATTTTCTTAAAAAGAATTATAGCCTAAGGCAAAATACTTTGAAAAATATGAGGGTTTGAGAGAGGTCACTCATATCAGTCCCAATTGGTGTTTATTTGGATCTTATTCAAGTTGGGACTTGATTGAGAACAGGCAGTGCGAAGGAACATTGAAGATTTGCTGGAAAAGAGTGACCGGACGCTACACTAGACTCTACAGTCCAGCGTCCGGTTAGTTCACATGAGGTGAACAGAAGTTGAAGGAGTGACCGGACTCTGCGTTTGTGCATCCGGTCAGGAAGGGTTCTAGCGTCCGGTCGATCTACATGGCATTGAAGGCAACTGATCGGACCCTACCTGCGTCCGGTCATGGACCACCGGATGCGTCTGGTCATGATTCTAGAGGAACTGGACCTCTCTGGAATCGACTGGACGCTGGGTGGTAGCGTCCGGTCGCTACCACCGGAGCGTCCGGTCAGTAGATCTCGTGTAGCTTTAGGACTCTTTATCCGTTTCCTTTCTTGTCGCATTGGGGAATCCTTTTTAACCAAATCAGCTGTACTCTTTGCCCCATCTAGTTCGTGCCCTAGCCGCCGTCGCTGTCGCATCTCCTCCATGCCAGCTCGCCACACCAGCTCACCGCACCATCGCCACCGAGCCCTGCAGTCGCCGTCTCCCGCTGCCAGCCAGCGCGACCGCGTGCCACCACAGCCGCACGCCACCGCAACCGAGCGCCACTGCAGCCGCTCGCCACCGCTGCCCTGCGCAGCCTACACCTCCCTAAGCCAGGCTTTCCTCTGCCACCGTAGTCCCACGCCATCGCTCACTGCCATGACCCACTCCTGCGCCGCCGTCGTACCCTGCCTGAGTCTGCCACCAGAGCCTCCACTATAGCATTCACTCTCCCCTCCACCGGTAAGGCCATGCCCTAGCACCCACTGTGTTTTGCCCGTGACTTAGATAGTTTTCAAAGCATTGATTTCAAATCATCTAGGGCCGCTGATTCATCGAAGTGCTTCGCAAACCCTAACCCTAGCTGGTTCCGAAGGTTCCCCACGTGATGTCGCTTCTCTTCTTTTTCTTTGGATCGTCGGTTCGTCAGGTAGCAAGCCAGTCACTTCTATTTCATACCTACATTGCTTGCTCTCATAGGGTTTCGCATCTATTAGATACATCATATTTACTTATATATCCATCTATTCCATCGTGCAGCAAGTCGGTGCCATTGAGGTGACAGGTGAAGTTGTCAGTTAACTCAGAGCCAAGCTCGCGAGTACAGATCGAGGCCAAGCCTCGAAAGTGTCAGTGGATAGTTGATCTTATCAGCAGCAGTTTTTCTCTTGTCAGATCAGATGGCTCGCACCAAGAACGTTGGTGGTGGTCCAGGAGATGACGATCAGAGGCCCTGCCTCGCCAGCCTGTAGGACCTAAAGGCAAGGCGACAAAGTAGGTTACATCTAAGAAGCGCAAGTACCCCGACGCAGAGATAGTGAGAGCAGCAGCAGTCGCTAAGGCCGCAGAGCGTGCCGAGAGAGGCGGTGCTCGCAATGGTGTTGTCATTGTAGATTAGCAGCTTACACTAGCACAGAGGGCAGCAGTTGAGGAGGCTGAGCGTCTTCATGGTGGTCCACCTAGGACTGTCATGATGGTAGGATGTTGTCTGGCTATTGAGGAGCCTCAGCCTTAGGGGGAGCCCCAGCAGGAGCCACAACAGTAGCCCCCACTAGCAGAGCCTTAGCCAGCTCAGGAGACTCAAGAGGGACAGTAGGCTAAGGAGGCTAAGGAGACCGAGCAGGCACCCCAGCCACAGCTACGCCGCTCTAGTCATACCAGTGTACCAGTTCCACCGAGGCTAGCTACACAGCGCAGGGGATCACGCCCACCGCCTAGACCACAGGGTCCGCCTCCAGTCTTACATCTTGACTTGAGGGCCACCACGGCCAAGCAGGTTCGGCAATTGAGGTTTGTAGAGTTTGAGGTGTGGTTTCCTCCAAGGAGGGATGAGAGAGTAGCAGAGGGTTTCTACACGCCACTGCAAGAGGATTTCTACAATGCTTATCTCAACAGTGGGGCAGTGTTCAGATCTCAGAGAGTCTGTAGTATTGAGGCTATTGTGGCAGCAGCCGAAGAGCATATCCGCCCCTACTTATCATATTTGCCGGGGCTAACAGATCTGATTGGCTAGACAGGATTGTATGTACCATCTTGGGTTTGGTAGTTCTATGCTTCGCTCTACGTTGACCCGCATCATAACTTCATACACTTTGCATTCAGAGGCAGGGACTATAGGGTGATGAGTTTTAGGGCTAGGGAGATACTGAGGCTACAGGAGCAGCCTGTCAGATTACATGAGGTATGTTATGGACAGCAGGAGCCTCCTAGGCTCCCACATGGTGGTTTGGTGCCCCCTACAGATCTTGTGCGCCATTGCTTCAAGGAGCCCTTTGGTGAGGGGTCGAGGAGGAACCCCAGTGACCTTACTCCTATAGCTCGAGTGCTAGAGGCTATCATCAGGAGGACACTACTTCCTAGGTTGGGATACAGAGAGGGTCTGACTCGCCTCCAGCTTTGGCTCCTCAATGCCCTGATGTAGCAGACCGTGTTCGACATTTAGGACCTCCTTCTATCAGAGATGGAGGATACTATAGCTGAGAGCTTCAAGGGTCGTAGGTAGCTTCTGTATGCACATTGGATCACATTCCTAATGCTTAAGTCTATGCAAGTTGGGACCCCAGAGATGGTTGCCGAGTATAGAGGTGTCACCATAGAGTTTTCAGCTTATAACATGGCACAGAGGATCAGGCACAGCACACCATAGGCACCCACTCAGCCTAGCCGTCGTCCAGATATTCTAGAGTTAGCAGCTCAGTAGGATGAGATTATCAGAGGCATAGCCGCTACTGAGGAGGAGTAGCTTGAGGCATAGCAGGAGGTGACAGAGTCTAGTGACAGTTCGGATGACGACTATCTGCCGATTCCTCATATGCCTCCACGCAGACATGATGCAGAGGCTGGCAGTTCCAGCTTAGCTCCACCTACACCACAGACGGACCCTGCCTTGATTGCCATTCTTGAGTGGATGCAGCAAGATCAGGCACGACAGGCTCAGGAGACCGCTGCCAACTTTGCACAGTTTTAGGCTCGTCAGGATGAGTTCTAGCGGCAGCAGCAGCAGATGCATCAGCAGCAGTTACTCATGCAGCAGCAGCTTATGTGATTTATGCAGCATGTAGTAACAGCACTTGGGGCTCCACAGCCACAGTTTTCGCCCCAGCTTGCTCAGCCTACCACCACCACCACGACTCTAGCAGTATAGCCCAGTGGGCTTCAGAGTCAGGGACAACCTCTAGCTCCATTTGCTTCTCCCACAGTATAGGTGTCCCAGTGGTTGTCCTCACCAGTGGTAGCCCCGTAGTTCACACCATATCATATGGCTTCTCACCGGATCAGTCTTCCTCGCTATTTGTGCCTGACACATCAGTCTCCAGGAGTCTTGGAGCATCCTTCAACGAGTTGACAAGCATGCCTACACCGCCACATATGCATGCCGCCGGTCCTTCTACAGCAGCTCTAGTCGTCATGACTACTCAGAGGCTCCCTTCTTCTGTCGCATCTTCAGATCCTATGACAGATATTCTAGCAGCTTCACAGGTAGCAACTACCCTAGCTCAGACCCAGACCACTTCAGCGACGCTTCCTGCCACAGAGGGTCAGTCAGTACAGAGCTTAGGATCAGATGATGATGGCGCCTAGTTCTAGCTTGCCCCTCGTACCTTGGCGCCCGGCTCGTCCGCTGCAGCTCCGCCGACCGACCCTTAGGTTTTGGTGTTTGACGCCAAAGGGGGAGAGGGTTCGAGTATGTAGACTTAGGGGGAGTGACGTTTAGGGGGAGTCTTAGTTAGTTATTAGTCTATTATATACATTTGGAGTCTTATTTGTGTGATACACTATTACGTTTATGCATTCGTGTGTTTACCTTCATGCATACTATTATATCTATGTGATAGTGATATCTACGTGATTGTGATATATGACATGTGTGCTCTCTACTTTGAATTCCTTTATATGTCATATCACTTGTGTTATGCTCATTTGCCTTTGCTTCCATGTTTATACTCTGATGCAAATGAGCTTTATTACTTGTACTCATGCTTAATTCATATCCTTTGAGTACATTGTGTTGGCTTGGGTCATATAAGCTTGCCTAACTCTTTTGTTCTTATTGACAAAATCTTATATGAACCAAGCCCGTAAAAAACCTCACTCTTTCACATACTCGAGGTGGTATTGTCATCAATCACCAAAAAGGGGGAGATTGAAAGCATCTAGGCCCCTAGTTGGATTTCAGTGATTAATGACAATACAAGATTACTATGACTAACGTGTGTTTTGCAGAGGCAATTAAGTTAGGTCATGATAATGGAGATCGATTGGGCAATCAAGGTGGTCATGCCCCTATGATGGAAATCGTTTCGGTTTTCAAAGGATGGACGACAAGGTTAAGGATGACTAGTTCTAAGTGTCGATTGGAGTTGGAGAGACACTTAGAGTAGTTTAGGACTTTGTTTTTCCTTTAGCCATACTATTAAGGGGGGTATGGATGGGTAGCTTGACCTAGGTGAGTCTAGTGAGTTAGGTGTGGTGCACACTTGTTAAAACTAGCACTAGGTCCTAAGATCCTTTGGAGCAAACTTTATTCACATATGATCGAGAGTTGGAAGTGAATGGAGGGTCAAATGCTGACCGGACGCTGGCCACAGGGTCCGGTCAGTTCATTTGACCAAGGAGAGTGTGTTCGGTGCGACCGGACGCTGGAGAGGTCAAATGACCGGACGCTGAGCTCCAGTGTCCGGTCGACTCCAGTAAGGTTCTAGAGAAGGGAATCTATGACCGGACCCTGGGGGTTCAGCGTCCGGTCGAGTACAGTAAGGTTCCAGTGAGGGTTTAATGCGATCGGATGTGTCCGTTCAGTGGTGATCGGACCCTGCCAGCGTCCGGTCAACACTTTATCACTGGTATGCAAGTTGAACTGATCAGAGCGTCTGGTCAACATGACCGGAGCATCCGGTCGCCTCGCAGAAGCTCATAACGATTCGTTTTTCAGGCTGCCTTATAAATAGAAGCTCCACTCATGTGTGGAGTCACTTTTGCTCATTCCAATAGCTGAGAAACACGTTTGTGAGTGCCAAGAAGAGCAAGGTCCTAGTGAGGTGATTGAGATTTGAGAATCCAAGAGAGTAGCCTCATTAGTGAATTAAGAGTAGCAAAGTGTGCATCCATCTTCTCATTAGGCTTTGCATGGTCAAGTGAGAGTTCGTGCTTGTTACTCTTGGTGATCGCCATCACCTAGACGGCTTGGTGGTGATTGGGAGCTTGGTGATCACCCGGCGGAGCTTGTGGGTGACCCAACTCAAGTTGTGAGCGGCTTTGGGTGATTTGCCGCGACGGAGTGTCGAAGAATCAACCCGTAGAGAGCACTTGATCCTTGCACGGATCAAGAGGGAGTTACACCCTTGCGTGGGTACTCCAACGAGGACTAGTGGGGAGTGGCGACTCTCCGATACCTCGGCAAAACATTGCGGCGTTCCTCTCTCTCTATTTACTTTGAGCATTTACTTTGAGCAATTCAATACTTGTCTTTACATTCATAGAATTACCATGCTAGAGTAAGTTTGGAACATAGGTTGCAAGTCTGTTGTGCGTTAGTTTAATAGAAACACTTTTCTAGGCATAAGGGGTTAATTGGGCTAACCATAGGATTTGATTATTGCAAAAAAATTTAGAATTAGCCCAATTCACCCCCCCTCTTGGGCATCTTGATCCTTTCATGATCCATCTAGATCTAATCCAACGGCCAACATTCACCTATACCCCTTCAGTTGACAATTTTTCTAAAGAGCCCCTACAATTTTTTATATTTGAACCCGCAGTCCATGACGTATTCTTCGAATAGGTTTTCTCTTTCAGAAAACGTAGATTCCCTCTGTTAGATTCAAAATATGTTTTCTCTATTTATAGATTTGCCGCTGATTTTGTTTTGCTTATAGAAACTTCATTTTAACTCTGTTTTGATCCGTTCAAGTTACGTCAGATTCGTAATTGCGTAATCTACATGTTCAAGCTACTGTTAAACATGTTTTCAACTTTTGAAATTCGAGATTAGTTTTAATCTATTATTTTATTAAAAGAAATATTGTTTAATTCATAACTTCTTTGTTATAGCTCTGATTTTTGTGATCCTCGTATATGTGTGTTCATAGTGAGACGTAGATTTGTTTTACAAACATTTTATCTTGATTCAATACTATTGGTGTACTGTTCTAATTATAGGTTTGTTTGGTTTGCATGAGTGCCTTTGGATGCTTGTATGTTGCTATGTTGATCGAGTACAGACGGTGGGCAATACGTTGGTGACCAAGAGTTCTTTGTTGACGACTCGGATCAGAAGGAGCCCTTTGAGCAAGGCAAGTATAGCATGGGATCATCCTTGTTGTCCTATTCACTTTAATCACTTAAATTCATACTGCATGTGTTTCCTTGTTACCCTTAAGGATTACCTAGCTTTGAACTTATACCTTGTCACCTTTGGGTTAATGCATTGGGTAGTATGAAGCTAGTGCTCCACTTAAATCATGATCTTGTAACTTGACTAATGGTATATGCAAGAAACACTAAAATATGCTTTTTAGCAACTTGGCTTAAGAGGACTGGAGCATTGGGTTTTATGGTGCTCTAGATTCCTCTCCCTAAGGACTTATCTGTAAGTGATCACCCGGGACTTACAATATAACTGTGAGGGCCACATGGCTCTAGTTTTAGTCAAGTATGAGGACCTTTTCCAGCTTGATAGTGGTTACCTGAAAGGGCGCAAAAGAGGCTTGACACGATGGGTATAGTGCGGCCTCTGTCCTTGTGTGCATAGCCTGCGCGGAATGTGCCATTTGGAAGGGGAGCCCTATATCTGTTTGTCAAGTGAATCCTAGCGGCCCTAACTTGTTAGACGAACATTTGAAAGACTTCATAGTGTACCCTGCCTGCTCACCTTGGGAGTGTTTTGGGGCCTTGCAAACCCTGGGCAAATGGGAATCACGACTCATAGTGAAAGTGTACAACCTCTGCAAAGTGTAAAACTGGTATATCAGTCGTGCTCACGGTCACGAGCGTCCTGGAATTCTTATGGAATAGATGAACATTAAATGATTATTTTTTATGCTATTCATTATTCATGTTTACCTGATCATGTGTTTACATTGAGTTATGACAACTTGTTGCTACTCAAATGCTAAAATTGTGACAACTAAAACCTAAATGCAGTCAAACCCGTGTCAAGCTTTTGAGGCTCATGAACCTCATGTTACACTTGTTAAGTATGAGATGCATTTATGAATGTTTATTTTTATTATTTGGATAAAAATCCTAGATGGGTAACAGATTGCAATCGTAATGATGACTTTCCTAAGAAATACTAGACTTGTGGTCAATCAGTTGACGTCCTTGTGCTATGGAGCTACCGCGAGAGAACTATCTTCATAATACCACTATATTTACGTGAAGACTATGTGATACTATTCGTGATGTAATAAACACTTGTGATGATACTTTCTATAATTTGTCAGCTTATGTGTGTGATTGATCTCTAGACGCACATAAGATATTGCATTCAATTTTGTCCTTAAAATTGGGTGTGACAAATGAAAGGAGCTTCTGATCGTGGATTGTTTGTGAAGTATTTTCTTATAAAAAAATGAACTCCTTACAATCATAGATAAAGTGCCTTTCTGAATCATGTCAAATGATCAAATCCAGATTGATGATACACTTGTACTACATTGATTCACGCTTCTGATATTCTTGAGACGCAAAACAAGTTTGCCAGACTCTAAGTAGCTAGGAAATAAAGTATACTTATTATGACAAATGAATTTAATGTTTCTAAACATTCCCAATATGCCACTTCTCTGCAGTGGCCATGTGGGCATTATATTGCTTTTCCGTGTACATGATTGCATGGATGAACAATATTTATTTTTATCCATGAGCTAAAAGGCGCAACCCTATAAGTCTTGTTGGAGTCCTCAGAAACAATGTAGGTGCTAGGCTACAGAAGCAGCCTCTTCGTTCAAGTATTTATTTTCAGCCATCTAGTCTATAATTAGCCTAATCAAATAGTGTGGCCGGAACCCAGGATGTGATGTTTTCAGTATGCAGGCAGCTTATGGGCTTGTGAGGCATCAGGAGTGTTTGTGTCACAACTCTGCCCAGCTCAGTAAGAGAGAGGAGGAGATCAGAGATGCGCAAAGTGCAAGAGTGAACTTAAGCTAGGGCATCAGACTCTTTACAAGTGTCTGTCACTCGCGAAGTTGTGGGAAAGGGGTGCGATCGATCCATCTCACGAAGCTCCTTATCCGTGAACAAAATTCTCTTCACAAACTCTCCAGCCTCCTAAGGCTCTCCAGTAGGCCCAGTCTCTGGAAGTAGGTCAAGCGAGGTTGAAACGAGAGTCGGTTCAAGCTGCAAAGTCTCCCTGTGGCCCACAGTGTATGGAGCATCTTGCAAGCACGGGATGGTACGAGCTCCTACAACCCCTTGATCTTGTCAACACGGTGTGCATCTGACTTCTCTCAGACATTCCACATGTGGTTCACCTCTTATCCTGCAGATAGCGGGTAGTCCTCATGTACTCAATCATGTGAACCTGGTTTGAGATACCCTTGTCACATTCCTCACACAGAGACTTGTCCAAAGCATTGTAGCGGTTGTCAAGCATCATTGCGCAGGAAGTTTGCTCCCACAATTGCATTTAGCTTGTAAGGGAGTACGACGTCTTTGCGCTCAATCACGCCTTCCAGCTCAATCACCTTATACATCATAGTCATTGCGCAGTCCAAGTTCACAAATCTTGTCTCGGAGGTTGTGAATCTCTTCCTTGAACTTCTGCCCACGCTCTTGGGACTTCTAAATGTGCTAGCAGTGGGAAAGCACTTTTTTGGTGTATACATGTTGAGCATGTGCTATCCTGACCATCCAAACACCACATCGAGATTTGTGCCTTCCCAATCAGTAGTGTGAAGCATCGGAGAGAGTAGTGTGAAGCATTAGGAAGAGTGATCAGCACGGATCTTAAAGCAATATTTAACGGTGAAGATAGAACGTGTTGAGCATGTACATGCTGCAATATGTTTTCGGTGCTGGTTGTGCATATGATGTTCGCCACACAGCTTCTCAGCCACGTCCAATCCCCTCATCCCACACTGCCACCATCTTCTTGGTGTCGAAGAGTCAGTTACAAAGCTCCTGAGCCTCCCACACCAGGTCCATGATTTAACGATCTTGTTTCCTGGTTCTAATAATAATTTCAGTTGGCGGTCTGGCTCGGCGATATGGACACTGTCTGCCGCATCCATCTGCTGTTGGGTGTCCTCCAGGCGGTCGAGTGCTCAAGGTAGAAGACGGTAAGGACCATCATTGATCCTCTCATACGCGTCTTGCAACACCAGACGAAGAGCTCAACGGGCGGCGCGGACTGTACAACAATGGGAACAGTAAAGTCCAGCATGCAGGCTGATGTGACATGCAACTCTGGAATCTCCTCACACTCCGAAACGATTCTAGTGATTTTCGAACAAAATGTTTCTCGCCTAACCCGTTTGGCAATGATTGTAGCAATTCACACTAGAACTGGGACCGATCCATACTGTTGGGACAATGCCATATTCATATGGGCCAAGTCCCCTAGAAGAGGTCCAGCTAGCGCTATTGAAGTGGCATGTAAAACTCACCCCACCGAGGGGTCGCTTGTAAATTTCCGCTTGCCTATATAATATCAAGAACATGAGGGCAAGGGGGCTCTCTCTTCTCTGACTCATTTTTAGCAAACCCTAATCACCGCCTCACACTCTCCCCTCTTGCGCGTTGGAGCCTTTGTCGGCAGGCCTAAATCGTAGGCCTCCTCTGGCTGAGCCTCCGTCGGGAGCCTTCTCCCGCCGGCCTTCTCCAGGAGTCTTCCCCCGCCGACCTTCGCCGGGAATCTTCTCCTGTCGGGCCTTCGCCGAGAGCCTTCTCCGGCCGAGCCTTCGCTATGAGCCTTCTCCCGTCGGCCTTCTCCGGGAGCCTTCTTTCGCCGGCCTTCGCCGGGAGCCTTCTCCGGCCGAGCCTTCGCCGGGAGCCTTCTCCCGCCGGCCTCCGCCGAGAGCCTTCTCCGGCTGGACCTTCGCCGGGAGCCTTCTCTAGGACGCCTTCTTCCGTTGGCCTTCTCCGGAAGCCTTCTCCCGCTGGCCTTCCCCGAGAGGCCTTCTCCTGTCGGCCTTCACCAAGGGACCTTCTCTAGCTAGCATTCTCCGAGGTGCCCTCTAGTCTCAACCCTGTTCGGGACGCTTGTCCAAACATTGGCGTCCACCGTGCTCGGCATGAATAAATCTTTTGAGAGTGAAGGTTGATCCTACGAGAATCCCCGAGGAAAGGTAAGATCCTCGGGGCAAAGGTATGATCTCCTTAAAACCTTAGTAGATAGCGGAGGTAATAGCTTCGGATAAAACCTTTCCAACTTATTTAAAAAAAGTATATAGAAAATAAAAAATTAAAAAAATGTTAGAGCCTTCGGCACTTGTTCCTTAAAAAAAAGTTACGAAGGCTCATGAGCTCAGCCCCTCTTTAAAAAGTTACAAAGGCTCTCAAGCCTTCGGCTCCTGTTTAAAAGAAATGATAGCCTTCGTCATTTGTTTTCACTGTCACCGCTGTGCAACAGATAGGGGAGATTTTCCTTCTGATGGCTAACCTGCAAGCCAAGTTAGCGCTTGCGCTTTTCTTATGCAGGTCGTCAGTTACTTTGATAGCCTGGGGCCAACGATTAAATTTTGGTGGAATACAGGAATATGGAATCTCAGTTGGCGGAACTCAATTTTCTTTTGGTGTCTTCGCAAGCTGCGGACCTTCAGGATTTTCTGGTTTCTCAGATTTCTCCTAGACACGAGAACGAAGCCCAGCCATTCCTCCTTCAACGCTCCGTATAAGAACAGCCTTCCTCAACACCCTTCACAAGTGAAGCCAGAAGTTCAACTTTCGATCCGTTCATCAGCTTTCGTTAGTGAAACAAAAAATTAGGCCTTTTCTCGGGGTATCAGCCTTCGATCAGTTCCATCAGCCTTCTTCTATGAAGCCGTGAAATCGGGTTTTCTCAGAACTACAGCCTTCTTCAGGGTTTGAACCCGTTACAACCTCGAGGGAAGGTAAAAGTCTTCAGAGAAGGTAAGATTTCCTTAAATCTTCATGCCTAGCTGAGAGAGATGACAACTTTGGTAAAAGCTCCTCAACTTTTTGAAACCGAAGGTCAAACAAGCCTTCGGCAATATCAACTTTTTTCAAAAAATATAAATTAAATTCAAAAAAGCCTTCGGCCATACTACCAACTTTTTTTCCAAAAAAAAAAAAAACACAAACAAGCCTTTCGGCAATGTCAGCTGTTTTCAAGTAAAAGAAAACTTTGTACTTCGTTGGTCTGCAAAGACTGGACATCTACGTCCGTCTGTACTTCGTACAACGCTAACCAACGGAACTTGCAAGTATTTATCATGTGCAGGTCGTTACTAGAGCTTGCCCTTGTGAGAAGACCACGAGTTTCGTTATTTGGGCCCCTTCTTCTCTATGGCCTTCAAGCCTTCGTGATTCTTTATCACTCCGATTTGCTGGGACCTTGGTGATTTTTGGTTCTCTCATGAAGCTCATTTTCTTATGGGGATGGAACTCTTGGAATTTTTCATTTACGAAGCTGGAACATCTTTGCTGAATGAGTCCTGGCGAAGATGATTTTTTGGAAAGCCTCGGTCTCTTCACAAACCTGACGAAGGGCTCCTGGCCCATCTATTCATGGCGGAGGCCCTCACCCTCCCGAAGGTTCACCTGGGACTTGGCCCTTGGGCAGATAAAAGTACAAGTTAATAATCTAACCATGTCTTTCAAATCTGGCCTTCGTGACATAACATTTGATCATATACTATATGGCGCTAACCAGTTATACCAAGATATGATTGTCTAACCTTCGCAACATAGCATTTGAATATACTATGTATATCAGTTACTCATCACGTGTGCATGTCTCGAGAATGTCCTTCGCAGCAACACGTACGTACGCCTCTCAACTAAGGTAACAATGGCACTTAACTAGAACATTTACTCGTTGTTTCTTACATTACGAGGCAAATACAACAAAGTTCTACCACTCACCATTTGAGCTACGTGCCAATTCATGATAACAATCAATTATATATTATTTTCATACATATATATTTACATAGGCCAAAAGTATCTTCATGCAGGGAACAAACTAGCACTCACCAGACTATAAATTTTCACAGCTTATAATGTCTAACGATTTTTGCTCTTGTGATTTACTTCATCACAATTTCGATCTAACCTTCGCCTCTCGAGGCAATTTTCAAAATTAATCTTCGCATACAACTTGTCACCAATGTGACCAAGAAAGTTGTCGTGGCCTTTGCCATATCAAAGGCATGGCCTGAGTGGCTATACCCCTAACCCGGCTAATTTAAAACATTTTTTAATTTTTGTTGAATCTCTTTTTTTTACTAACATGCAGGTCACCACCACTGCAAGTATCTCTTATTCTTCCAAGCTAACCCTCCCTAGAGTATATTTTCTTCGTTGTATGCACGTTTTTTACAACCCAAGATAAATAGTTTACATTAGATAGTAGCCCCCATGAAATTCAGCCTTTGTCAGTCAACGGCCTTCGTCAGCTATCAGACTTCTTCAGTCAACAGCCTTCGTCAGCTATCAGCCTTCATCAGTCAACTACCTTTGTCAGCTATCATCCTTCGTCAATCAACAGCCTTGGTCAGTTATCTGCCTTCATCACTCAATAGCTTTCGTCACTTATCACTCTTTGTAGTGAGTGACCTTCGCCAGTCAGTGGCTTTGCCTTCATCAATCAGTGGTCTTCATCAATTATTAGTCTTTGTCAGTTAGTGGTCTTGGTCAACCATTTGGCTTCGCCAGTCAGTACTCCATTGATCAGTGGTTCTCATGAAATATTCAACCTTGGTCAGATATCTCAGTGATCCTCTATGTGTCAATGATTTTCATCGGTCAACAGCTTTGTCTGGCAGCAGCCTTCCTTAGTTATTGGCCTTTGTCAGTCATTGCCTTTCATCATTTGTTAATGGCCCTCATCTATCATTGGTTCTCTGTAGCTTCCGTCAATTATCAGCCTTCGCTAGTCAACAGCCTTCGTCAGTCAGAGTTGCCTTAACCAGTCAGTGACCTTCATCTATCACTAGGTATCATCAGTATATAGCCTTCGTTAGTCACCGGTATTCATCAGTTAGTAGCCTTCGTCTGTCATTGGGTGCCCTCAGTCAGCGCCCTTCGTCAGTCATTGTTCTTCGTCAGCTAGCAACCTTCGCTGTCAGCAACTTTTGTCACTTATTGGCCTTCGTTAGTTGGCGGCCTTCGTCATTTAGCAACCTTCGTCATTTGACAGCCTTCGTTATTCAACAGCCTTTGTCTGTCAGTAGCCTTCATATTCAGCAACCTTTGTCAGTTGGCAGCCTCCATCATTCAGCAGCCTTCGAGCCAACAGCCTCCATCAGAGATCGACTTTCGACAGCCACCAAACCTTCGAACCCACAAACACTAACATGTTTTCCTCTTTTTGTAGGATTGTATTATTCAATTTTTTAGGTTTTTATAATGTGCATTAACTAAATTTTACCTGAGCTAATTTCGCATAGGAACTGATCCTTTTTATGTTCAATGTTACCGGTTACATCTATAACCATGCAGGTTCTTGAATGGCAGCCTTCGCTAGCCATCCAAAACTACGACCCTCTCATTCGAGGGCATTATTTCTAATATGCAGAGCTTATCCTTTGTTCAAGAATAACCATCATTTTTGCAGGGTGTATAATATGTTTACCCCTTTTAATATTTTCATGCAAATGCACTTACTTGCATCATCACATACATACATGCATTACATAAATGCATTGCACCGCGGTAACTCGACAAAGACCTGTTCATGATCACGCATCGGGACCGTCACTCTCAAAAGCTTAAAAAAGCTTTACCCGACAAAGACCTATCCTGCAGCAGGCATCGGGACCATCGCTCTGTCAAAACCTTCAAAAACTTCACATCACGCATATTATATGAAATGACTAACCATCTTTTGCAGCAAGTAGAAAGCCAGTGCCTTTTTTAGTGTCGAAAGACTTACAAGCAAGTCGATATTCGATGAAGCTATAACGCCCAACCAAAGTCCCTAAAAAATACAGAAGATCAACTCAGGTGCATTTTCATGTGACTTCTCCGGCCTTCAGCACATGGCGTCAGCGCATACATCGGCATCATCTTTGCCGACAGGCTTCGCCACCATCTTCGGTGACTTCACTAACATCACCTCCTCCAAAACGTCTTTTTTTAGGAGGGCCTTCGTCAACTCCTTCGGCATCAACAACAGCGCTGGCTCGCTTCCGTGCCAAGCATGAGGGGCTACATCAACTCCTTCGACACCAAGGTCTACCACACCTTCGTCAAACAGTTCGACTCGAGGAGCTCATCGGCAACTCTAGTCCGAACATCTACTTCCACTACTATGACTACATCGACTACACTTTTGTCATGAGCACCGGCCACGAGGGGCTAGGGGAGCATATCGGAGGACCAGCAACTCCGGAACGCGAAGTCTTTTTGCCCAGCGCTCGTGAGAAGGCCTTGAAGATGAAGACCTCCACGCCGAGAAGGCTCAGAGATGAAGACCTCCATGCCAAGAAGGCCTTGAAGACAAAGACCTCCACGCTGAGAAGGCCTTGAAGATGAAGACATCCACACTGAGAAGGCTCGGAGATGAAGACCTCCACGTAAAGAAGGCCTTAAAGATGAAGATCTCTACGCTGGCTCAGAGATGAAGACCTCCACGTAAAGAAGGCCTTAAAGATGAAGACCTCTACGCTGAGAAGGCTCAGGGATAAGACCTCCGAGCCAAAAAGACCTCAGAGCCGTAGACCTTTGCATCAAGAAGATGTTGGAGAACGCCTTGAAGATGAAGGCCTATGCACCAAGCAAAGCCAACGAACCATGTCATAGAAGTGCAGAAAGAAGCCGAAGCCCAAAGGTGAAGACATCTGGAAGAACAAGGCACTCAGAGGTAGACGCCTCAAGACTTAGAACATGTATAGGTTAGAGTCGTGCACGTGTTCTTTTCTCTATGCCCTTTTTCCCATAGGGTTTTTAGGATGGAATTTTTAGTGAGGCGTGCACGTGTGGTTTGCGAAGGGCAGTCCTCGCAACCAAGGTTCGAGTTGTATTGTGCCTTTTCTAGTATGAGCATCTACTAGGTCAAGTAGTACCGGCCATAACCTAGTAGATGAGGGGCTACTATTGGGACAATACGATATTCATATGGGCCAAGTCCCCTAGAAGAGGCCCAACTAGCACCATTGGAGTGCCATGTAAAACTCACCCCACCGAGGGGTCGTTTGTAAATTTCTGCTTGCCTATATAATGCCAAGACAGGAGGGCAAGGGGGCTCTCTCCTCTCCGACTCATTTTTCACAAACCCTAATCACTGCCTCACTCTCCCCTCTTGTGTGTTGGAGCCTTCGTCGGAAGGCCTTCGTCGTAGGCCTCCTCTGGGCGAGCCTCCGCCGGGAGCCTTCTCTCACCGGCCTTCTCCGGGAGCCTTCTCCCGTCGACCTTCTCTGGGAGCCTTCTCCCACCGGCCTTCGCCGGGAGCCTTCTCCGGCCGAGCCTTCGCCGGGAGACTTCTCCCGCCAGCCTTCTCCGGGAGCCTTCTCCCACCGGCCTCCGTCGGGAGCCTTCTCTGGTCGGGCCTTCACCAGGAGGCTTCTCCTGCCAGCCTTCTCCGGGACGCCTTCTCCTGGCAGAAGGCCGGCGGGAGAAGGCCGATGATAACCATTTCAAGGGCTTCATTATGTCTCTGGTGAAACTTAGCCAAAATGCTTATGAACAATACATACAACCTGCAAAAAAATGTCGGCGTACCAAACTTGTAGAGATAAAAGGCATTAGCCCCGGAGCATGCCAATTTTGTGTGTGAAAAAAAAATCTCTCTCATTTCGGAAAGTGAGGGCAGATCAGAGGATAAAACCTGCTGTGTTACACACATAAACAGAATGTGCATGACAATAGTGAAAACATGATTTCGGACTTCTTAAACTAACACTACTATGCATGACTGACTCTGGAATTGGCAAATTTACAGTGATGTCAGAAACTTTGGAAAATCACACTATCCGTCATAGTCATCATCGATGCTAAATTGTATCCCTGGTGCAGTGAATTTCTCTGCTCGACTCCTGCTCCTGCTCTCGTCCGCATGGTCATTCTTTCTCCATGGAAACGTTCAATCTGCTCCTGCATCTTGATTTGGCCAGAAGAGAATGGTGTAATGTTGGCTAGCTGTTAGGGGAATGTGGCGGCACGACTGCACGAGACCCGACGTGGTCAATGAGGTGAGCCAGTCGGGGTGATACTACCTGCGATCGCAAGAGGTGGGCACCGACCGGCCACTGGCCTCTGTGTTGGTGCCGGAGAGGAGTCGTGGTCATGCTACCTGATAACTACGATGTTATAAGATGAGATGAAAGGGATTGATATGAAGAATTACATATTTATGTGCTAATTACTCTCTTAGAATAATTAAACTTGAAGATGAAAGTACATATTTACCCATCTACTTAATTTTGAAGCAGTTCCTTGTCTATAAATTTTAAAGGTTCCTCCTAATAGGTACCTCTCTCGTTTTGGCATTAGATCCAGACTAATGAACATCTATTATTATTTCTAAACACCATAAATTTTCTCAATATATAAGGTACGAGGTCCTAGAAGTCCAGAACATAGGTTGGAGAGAGACAGAGGGCTAGTAGAGTGCCTTCTTCCTAGGGGTCCATGCAGCTGATGGTGAGTCCTTGAATGATAAACTTATTAGCACATCAATGATAAGTTTTCCACTGCCACGTAAGAAGCTTCTCGGTGCCTTACCTGATAATTGACTTAGCACAACAATGGATAAGTATGACCTGATGATAAACTTAGCTCATCTAGATGATATACTGGGCGCGGAACGATGCCATACTCAGATATATGTACCAGCGGTTTTCAACTTCCCCGTTTACTTCAATTAATCAGTAGGTGTCACCTCTCCTTTTTCATCAAAATAAAATAGCAGGGCAATCCTCACTCAAAAGTACAACTTGAAGTAGAAATATAAATGTGTCAATGATGTTCACTGAATGAAGTATGTTAGATTGGTCTCTAATCCTAAACTGGGCCTAACGGTCCAGTTGGGCCTTTGATCCGCGCCCTGATCGGGGGCGCCCAGCCCACTATGGCTAGAGGGCCCCTGTCACACTGCACTATATATAGAGGTGGGGGCCGGCGGCTCTGAGTACGAGGTTCGCCTGAGCCGAGCTCCACACCGATAAACCCTAACCCGATCTAGTGAGGGGCGCATCCAGTGACGGGAAGCACCGCCACCACTGCACTGCGCCACCACCGGTCTTCACTGCCGGTCGCCACCGCCCATCACCGTCACCGTCCTCACCGACCGTCGCTGCCCTCGTGCAGACACCGACACAACAACCATGGCCGACGCCTCTAGATCGAAGGCCTACGATAGTTGGTAACCTAACACTACTCCTCCCTCTAATCTCTGTCTAGTTCACGTACTAGGACATGTTATCCATTTACAAGATGTACCCGGCTACATCTATGATTATGTGATCAGAAAAAATCTCAACAATGGTATCAAAGCCTAGGTCTTCTAGGGCTTTTAGATCTAGATCTAGGTGAACGAAAAACACAGTGAAATCGAATCCCTAAGCCTAGTTTTGATCTGAAATTTCTAACCCTAACCGGGTAAAAGAAAATATAAAAGAGACCGGGAGGGTGGCAGGGCGTCACTAAACTGTCGGTCACCACCTGCCACCACGTGGGGAAAGGTGTCGCACCGCCGTCTTCGCATCGGTGCGCAGCAAGAAAAGAACAGAGCCCATTCAGATCTGAGAAGAGAAGAGAAAGGGGTCTCGGCACACGAAGCCAAACCCTAACCCATGAAGCACTTGCTGGGGAAGATGAATAGTGACTCCAATGTAAGTCAAACCCTAACCCTAACTTGACTTAACCCTAACCCTAATCCCCAATCGGATGAAATCTGAGAAGAACAGAGAAGAAGATCCAAAAATAGATGAAGAAAAGGAGAAAGGGGGAAAGGGGAAGGGGCCTACCACGCCGTTCACCGCGCTGCCGCCTTGCCAGCGCGCGGGAAGACGGCCGAGCCGTGCGAGCTCTAGCAAAGGGCACCGCTACTAATCCGCTCGACGGCAGCGCGCTCACCCGCGTGGGGAGTGCGCGCCGGCGAAGGGGCCGACGACGGTGCCATGCTTCACTATGTCTCGCGTCTCGCTCGGTCGCTCGCTGCTGCTGCGATGAGGGGAGAAGAAAGGAGAGCGGCAAGAAAGAGGGCGGAAGAAACAAATGGCTAGGGTTTCGGGTGCTGGCTGCCGCATTGCGGTTTTGATCCTTCGAAGCGTGCACTCGGCCGTCCGATCTGCATCGACGGTGCAGAAGCCATGGCCGGAGGCTGGCCCAGGCGGGCATGAGCGGGCGAGCCGCTTTCCCGGCCCAGGCCCAGGTTGCGGCCTGGGTGGGACCCGCATGCGCACGCAACACAGGCCGGGCCGCTTTCTTGGTCGGGCCGAAGGAACAGTATTAATTGAGCCCAGTTTTTTCCTTTTTTGTTTTCCAGTAAATGTCTATTTCTGGAAAATGAAAAATGGCTCAAAGAAAATAGTAGAAATGTGAATTTTCCTTGTGGGTAAAATTCATAAATTATGTTTAAGTTTTCGCTGCTAAAGAAATAGTTTATTCTTCAGTTATTTTGAACCAACGTGATATTTAATTGGAGAAAAAGAGATTTTGACATGATTATGATGTTGTTATTTTTTGACCAACGTTGTTAATAACAATATCGTGATTTTAATGATTTTATGCATTATTTTTATTTCTGCCTAATTGTGATGTAGATTTAATATATAAACAGTTGTATGTTTTAATTTTGACCAACGTTGGAATCAAGGGCATGCAATTGTTGTTATTATTTCTGTTCTCACTCTATATGAATTGTGTTTTCAGGAGGATACAACTTGATGGGTTGTATCAAAGACATCGCCACTCTCAAAGATGACAACTACATAGAGTGGAAGAAAAAGATTGACCTGGCCTTTATCTTGGCTGAGGTGGACTGGGTAATCACCTTACCGTGTCCCACTGAGCCTGTGGCACCGGTGAGGGAGACAAATGAGGCTTATGCCGCTTGGGCAACTAGAGAGAGGGATTTTGCATCCCAAAAGATGTCCTATGACCTTGAGCATAGGAAGTGGGTCACTGCCAATAAAAATATTTGGCTGTGATAAAGAACATGATTGAGCCTGCAATTGTGGGCTCAATCCCAGAGTGTGACACGGTCACCGAGTACCTCAATAGAATAAAGAGTTAGTTCACTGGCTCTTCAAAGACATATGCTACCTAGCTGATAAAGCAGTTAGTGACAGAGAGGTACTCTAAAAATGATGGCATAAGAGGACACATACTAAGGATGAGCAATTTGACATCCAAGCTAAAACCAATGGATCTGGCTCTCAAGGAAGAGTTTCTTATCTATCTGATTTTTGCTTCCTTCCCAAAGGAATTTGACACTTTTGTTGTCAACTACAACATATAGCCCGAGAAGTGGAACTTAGAGAGGCTCATGGCTATGTGTGTGCAAGAGGAGGAGAGAATGAAAGCTGCCAATGGTGGCACTATCAATTATCTAAAAGACAACAAGAAAAAGAATAATAATGATAACTCATCCTCAAAGTCAA
The DNA here is from genome assembly GCF_019320115.1 of Miscanthus floridulus. Taxonomy (NCBI): domain Eukaryota; kingdom Viridiplantae; phylum Streptophyta; class Magnoliopsida; order Poales; family Poaceae; genus Miscanthus; species Miscanthus floridulus. The sequence goes on from NC_089591.1 coordinate 44,264,524, forward strand.
AGGGAAAGGGTCCCATGCTGCATGAGCCTCAGCAGAACAAGTTTACAGTAGAGAAATACTAGTGTCTCTATTGCAAGAAGACAGGACATTATAAGGAAGATTGTCCTGATTTACTTAAAGATGATCATGGGAAAGAAAGGTGAGAACATTATTCCGTTCATAAATAAATCCCTATGTGTACAGTATTCGAAATCTACTTAGGTGGATTGACTCAGGTGCAACTATTCGTATTGCTAATTCTTACAGGGATTCCGTTCGACGAAGACTACGCAAAGAAGAGAAAGACACGTTAAAGTTGTAAATGGAGTCCGAGCAGATGTTGAAGCCTGTTGACGATCTTTCTCTAGAGCTTGTTGATGGCTTCACACTTTTACTTAGAGATATACTTTATGTTCCCTCTTTACAGAGAAATTTGATTAGTGTTTCATGCTTGGACAATGACGGATATGATTGCCATTTTGGAAATGGCAAATGTAAGATAACATTTAATAATGCATGTGTTGGTCTTGCTATCTTATAAAATGAGCTTTATTTGTTATCACTACGTGCTGATGTGAATGTTGTATGCGATGATGGGAACATTGCGTGCGACAATGAGAATATATCCTCGTCTACAGATGTAAACAGAAAACCGAATATATCCTCGTCTACAGATGTAAACAGAAAACAAAAAAGAGGTCACGATGCGTCGTCAAAATTATGGCACTATTGTTTATGCCATATTTCAAGGGGGGAATAGAAAGACTAGTTAAGAATGATATTCTTCCTCTATTAGAGTTCTCAGATTTAGAACAATAAAGAGAATGCATAAAAGGAAAGTATGTAAAGAAAATTAAGAAAGATGTCAAACAAAGCGTAGGAATTTTACAGATTATTCACACAGACATATGTGGTCCGTTTCCTATAAAGAGTGTGGATGGTTATGATTCATTCATAACATTCACTAGATGATTACTCCCGTTATGGCTACATTTATCCAATCAAAAAAAGAACAGAAGCATTGGATAAATTTAAGATATTTAAGGCAGAAGTTGAAAACCAACATAATTAAAGATTAAGATAGTCAGGTTCGACCAGTGGAGGGGAGTACTACGGTCGGTATACCCCATATGACCAAGTTCCTAGGACCTTTTGCAAGGTTCTTACTAGGAGAATGGCATAGTAGCCCAGTATTCTACACCGGGTGAACCTCAGCAGAATGGAAGTAGCTGAAAGACGCAATCGTACCCTGATAGATATGGTGCGCAGTATGATAAGTTACTCCACATTACCAGTTGAGCCTGTGGATGGAGGCGTTAAAAACTACCATTCATATTCTCAATAGAGTACCAAGTAAGTCGGTGCCCAAAACACCATATGAGTTGTGGATAGGAAGAGTACCCTCACTAAACCACTTACGTATGTGGGAGAGTCCAGCTGAGGCTAAAGTATTTAACCCAAACATTGGGAAGCTAGATCCCAAAACAGTAAGTTACCATTTCATTGGCTACCTAGAAAAGTCAAAAGGTTTTCGTTTCTACTGTCTGGACAGACATACAAAGTTTGTGGAAACAAGACACGTTGTCTTCCTAGAGGATGAAATAATGAGAGGGAGCATGGTAGCTCGAGAAATTGACCTTAAAGAGAAGCGGGTGTATGCGCCCACTCCGATGATTCATGAGCCATTTTTGTCACTACCTGCTGTCATTGCACCGACAGTGCAAGATACTATGGTACTAGCACCTATTGTTATTCCGCCTGTGGCAACAATGAATGACGATGAGGAACCTATTCTTCAGGATCCTATAGAACCTATTGCCACACATGAGGGAGAGCAACAACAGCCTCAAACAGAAGATGTGCCAAATGTGGAGGCCCCTAGAAGGTCTTAAAGAGTTAGGAAATTAGCAATTCCTGCTGACTATGAAGTATACAACACTGAGAAATTTCAAATGGAGGATGATCCCACCTTATTTGAAGAAGCCATGAGAAGTGATCATTCATCAACGTGGCTTGAGGCCATGGAAGATGAAATGAAATATATGAATGCCAATAAAGTTTGGGACATGGAAATAATTCCTAAAGAAGCCAAAATAGTAGGCTATAAATGGGTCTACAAAACAAAACTTGACTCTCAAGAAATATAGAGAGATATAAAGCGCGACTTGTGGCAAAAGACTTTACGCAAAGAGAAGGCATTGATTACAATGAGACATTTTCTCCAGTCTCATGTAAGGATTCCTTCAGAATCATAATGGCATTAGTGACACATTACGATTTAGAATTACATTAGATGGGTGTAAAGATGACATTTCTCAACGGGGACTTGGAGAAAAATATTTACATGGCACAACCGAAAGGTTTTGTCATAGAAGGAAAAAACCTATGGGATGCCGCCTAAAGAAATCTATTTATGGATTAAAACAAGCTTCAAGACAGTGGTACTTAAAGTTTGATCAAACAATAAGAAATTTTGGGTTTAAAGAGAATGTAGAGGACAATTGTGTCTATACAAAGTTTAAGAATGGGAAATTTATCTTCCTTGTCCTATATGTGCATGATATCTTACTTGCTAGTAGTGATGTCAGTCTACTACTAGAGATAAAGAAGTTTTTGTCCTCAAAATTTGATATGAAAGATCTTGGTGAAGCTTCGTTCGTTCTAGGGATCGAGATTCACCGAGATAGAAGTAAAGGGGTATTAGGACTATCACAAAAGGCATACATAGAAAAGATCTTAAAGAAATTCAATATGCACAAATATAGTCCCTCACTTGGTCCAATAGTCAATGGTGACAGATATGGGGATTTTCAATGCCCCGAGAATCAATATGAGATCGATCAAATGAAAACGGTTCCATATGCTTCAGCTGTCGGAAGCTTGCAATATGATCAATTATGTACGCGCCCTAACTTAGCATTTGTTACCGGGTTACTTGGCAGATTCTAGAGCAATCCTGGAACAAAACACTGGAAATTAGTAAAGAAAGTCTTGCGTTATTTGCAAGGAACGAAAAGCCTCATGATGACATATAGAAGATAGTGGGATATTCATATTCTGATTATACGGAAGATGATAGAAAATCCACGTCTGGATATGTATTCACTCTCGTATGGGGAGCTATTTCATGGAAAAACTCAAAGCAAACCTTCACTACATCGTCCACAATGTATGCCGAGTTTGTAGCATGTTATGAGGCAACGGGGCATGTGAACTGGCTAAAGAAGTTAATACCCGATTTGAAGGTGGTTGACGACATCTATAGACCACTTAAGTTATACTGCGATAATAATCCAGCAGTACAGTATGTTCACAACAATAAGTCAAGTGGTGCTGTCAAACACATTGACATAAAGTATTATGTTGTGAAAGATAAAGTTCGGGATCCTGTCATAAGTCTTGAGCATATAAGTACCAAAAACATGCTCATGGATCCGCTTACAAAAGGATTACCACCCAACGTGTTCAGAGAACATGTAGCCGGCATGGGTTTAAGGGAAAGCCTATAATTCCTGGACAAAAGAAGGCACAAAGTTAAGTATCTATTTCAGAACAGAGTGGTATATTGTAGCTGTTAAATCTATTTGCAATTGACCGTGACGATGAAACATCCTCTATGCGCTAATCTGTAATGGAATGAACAAAAGTAAATGATATGAAATTGAAAGATGGTAGGAGATCAAGGGGGAGATTGTTAGATTGATCTCTAATCCCAAACTAGGCCCAATAGCCCAGTTAGGCTTTTGATCCACGCCCTGATCGGGGGCGCCCAGCCCACTATGGCTGGAGGGCCCCTGTCACACTGGCTATATATAGAGGTGGGGATTGGCGGCTCTGAGTACGAGGTTCGCCTGAGCCGAGCTCCCCACCGATAAACCCTAACCCGATCTTGTGAGGGGCGTAGCCAGTGACGGGAAGCACCGCCACCACTGCACTGCGCCACCACCGATCGCCACCGCCCATCACCGTCACCGTCCTCACCGACCGTCGCTGCCCTCGCGCAGACACCGACACAACGACCATGGCCGACGCCTCTAGATCGAAGGCCTACGATGGTCGGTAACCTAGCACTACTCCTCTCTCTAATCTCTATCTAGTTCATGTACTAGGACATGTTATCCATTTACAAGATGTACCCGGTAGATCTATGACTATGTGATCAGGAAAAATCTCAACAGAGTACTGTCAGCTTTATGAATTATGAATTATGATTGCTTGTTTGATGCTGTATAGATCACGTGCTTTCTTAATTAAGTTTGAGATATGTATGCATTTGTGTGGTGCAGGATACAGTTTAATGCTTGATTGGGACAAGTATATAAGAAGACAGATGGATATGATAGGCCAAATGCAAGCAACGGCGTGCCAGGGTAGAAGGACATCGAAAGAGGAAGGCCACCAGCTGGACGGTGGAAATGTTATTGGATATATCAAAGACGTTGGCATAAACTAGATAGGCTTGGGCGGTATCTGGAATTCAATTGTAGCAAAGCTCCTCAGAGACTCAAATGTGGCAAAACACAACATAGTGAAGTCAGGTTGTTAGTTTCCTCATTCCTGAAGCCCTGGCCGTCGATATGTGGGGGCTTGAGTCCGTGATGGTGGAGCTTATGATTAGTGCGCGAGTTGCGGGCTGTGCTGCAAGGAAGCTTGATCTGGAGTGCTTAGCGCATCTATGAGAGGCTGGGCGTGAGGTGCTAGCAGGTGTGCTTATCTGTCCTAAAAAGAGGCTCACAGCGGTGGAGGAAGCGCTTGAGCAAATGTGGTCCAGTTTCAAAGAACCCTTTGGTTCATGATTTTGATTAGTAATTACTCCCTCCATTTCAAATTATAAGCTTGAAAACATCACATTATTAGATTATAGTGGCTATTTTTTTTATGTAGAATTGTAGAACCACAGGGAATGAATATGATGAGCCTGTTCCACGAAACAATCTCCAACTTGAAGTCATGCGTAAACCAACAAGATTATAAGCATGCTACGGTCCAATAAAGAGGAGAGCATGACTAGCTGGTCTGGTGCACATCAGTCTCTTTGATCATGTGACATTCAAGTGCAGTATATTTGCAACAGTGTTTGCCATTAAAAGTTCTGATTTAACCTGGTCCAGTAAAATTAGCAAGCATTTTTAGTTGCAGTTATAGAAGGGGATAAAATTTGGGGTGAGAATGTGAGAACAAGATCATAATCATCGTGTTTCTGTGGCTGTTTTTGTAACTAAGTATAGTTAGTTTCTCGGCTGCTGGCCTTGAGAATGAAGCTATGCATCTCATGGCGCTGGTAATTCTCGCAACCACATAAAAGGCACCGAGAGCGCATGAATGAACTAGTACCCGTGGTGTGGGTCTACGGCCGCCGTACCCATGCCGCACTGTGCGGTTACCAAACACGATTCCAAAAACGCTCTATGATATGCCAAGCATCCCTAGCAGGCCTGAATAAATTTAAAAAATCACTAGCAGGGATATCAAATTGGTTGGGAGGAGAGAACTCGGAAAGCAAAAGAACTCCAGGTTTGAGATCTATGGCAATTTTTGCACTGCAGGCATCTTTGACCATGATGACAAGAGCGATACTACCCCCAGTCTTCTAATTCTGCTACTCCAGTTGATGCGGAAGGACAAATCCAGCACCGTATTTTTGTTTGCCGGCAACGGAAAAGTTTCATTATTGATAGTACCACCTATTGGATAATGCTCAATAGAATGCCCTACTGGTGGGTCAGCTAAAAATATTTTGATATGCTCCAGTTCTTCCTGAGTAAGTAAGCTTAGTAAAAGTCAGAGCTGCAAATTAAATTACAAGACAAAAATGTTATATGTAGAGACGAATTATGCTCAGGCCTAGGCTTATTAACATGAAATCGATCCGAATTCGAATTTGTTGAACCAACATTACATTATAGAACACTCATATGGCATCCCTAATGGAAATAGATAAATATATAGACAACAATGGTCAAAGCGGCAGGTGGATGAAAGAAACTATTAGATTTTTTTTTAGAATTGAACCTATCGGTGAAGAATGGAACCAGTCCTGCACCTCGCACGCATGCATTCTGCGTTCATTCCTCGGAGAATTTGGTCCCGTACTGGAGAGCCACACTGCCGCGACTAGGCTGAAATGGGCAGCCATGCGCCGTGGCGGCATGCCGCATGAAGGCACACGCAGAGCACGAGATCGCCCTATCTCGTGTGCTGGTGGCATGGTGTGCGGTTTGCACGCATAGCAAACTAAACTTGATCAAAGCTAAGCATGCATGTTCATGCCTCCAGTTTCTTACGTTACAGGTGTATGACACAGCCTGTACGGCAACCTCCTGAGCCAGGGCAAGCTGTACGGCGACCTTCCCCTGAGCGTGTTCATTCCTTGATGATGAAGGAGGCTAGAATCAGGGCACTATCCCAGGGCAACAGCCAACTGGGTAGCGGCTCACAGCACGGGAAGCGCGGTCGAGTGGGCCAGCAGGCATCCTTTGTCGTGGCCGGCTGAGGTGTCTTCTTGAGAGAGAGAGAGAGAGAGAGAGAGAGTTGGCCGGGTGTTAACTTGTTTTTTATTTAGGATTTCTAAGAGAAAATTGAGCCATGAACTTGGACCAATTTGGAATGACTGGCCACCTTCATGAGTTTAGGTGACTGAATGTTTAGACCTATGTCATATTATTTTTTCAAAAACTAATTAGTAGGGATCACCCCCTCCTGTTTTCATCAAAAAAGAAGTTGGCAATCCTCACTCAAAAGTACAACATGAAGTAGAAACATAGATGTGTCAATGATGTTCACTAAATGGAGTCCCAATGGTGTTGTCAGCTTTTTATGATCTATGCTTGCACGTTTTCTGTAGACAGCACACGTACTTCCTTAATTAAGTTTGAGATATGCTTGCATGTGTGTGGTGCAAGATACAGTTGAATGTTTGATTACTAACAAGTATATAAGACGATTGATATATGATAGGCCAAATGCAAGAGCAATGGGGTGCCGGAGTAGAAGGACATTGGAAGAGGAAGGCCACCAGCTGGAGGGTGGAAATGCCGTTGGCTATATAAAAGATTTGGGCATAAGCTAGATAGGCTTGGGAGGTATCTGAAATTCAATTGTAGCAATGCTTCTGAGAGATTCAAATGTGCCAAAACACAATACAGCCTGCATGTACTAGGTTTTTAGTTTCCCCTTCCTGAAGGCCCAGCCGTGGACATGAGGGCGCTTGGGTGCGTCATGGCGGAGCTTCTGTTCCAGGCAGAGATACAGCAGGAGATGATTGAAGAGGTGTGTGAGTTGTGAGCTCTGCTGCGGGGAAGCTTGATCTGGAGTGTTTTGCAGAATCGCGGATCTATCGGAGGCTGGGCATGCGGTGCTGACCGGCGAGTTGGCTTCTTTCCTGAAGAGAGGCTCACGACGGTGGAAGCGCTAGAGGACCGTGGTTCAGCTTCAAAGGACCCTTCAAATCATGATTTTGTTTAGTTATTATTATTACTCCCTCCGTTCCAAATTATAAGCCTGAAAGTATGAAATCATGAGATTGCTAGTAGCTGTTTTGATGTAGGATTGTAGTACCACGTACACAGGGAATATGAGCCTGTTCCACAAAACAATTTCTAGCTACAACTCAAACGTAAACCAACAAGAATATGGACCTGCTACAGTCCAATAAAGAGGAAAGCATGACTAGTTTCGTTGCGCATCAGTCTCTTTGAACATGCAACTTTACGTTTGCAACAGTGCTCATGAAAACTTATGATTTAACCTGCTGGTCCAGTAAAATTAGCAAGCATTTTCAGTTGCAGCTTTTGGAGGGGGGCGGGGATAAAATTTAGAGTGAGAATGTGATTAATGTCTTCCTGACTGCTCTTTATCAGCTACAGCGGTGGCGACAAAACAGTGAGGCGGCCACTGCAACTTTCTCCACGAGACAAGTAAAGCCCAATATCGATCAGAGTATTTGGCCCAGTGTGGCAGCTATATAGGTGCCTAGAACATTTGTAAGAGGTGTATGAAAAATGTAAACCAAACCCCTGAATCTTAAATCATGTCTTTCGACAGTTTGTTATTCTTACCCTTCTGCAAGCTTGTCTTCTCGTACCTCACACCACTGGAAAACTGGACTTTGCCGAGTGCTTTTTATCGGGGCACTCGGCAAAGCAATATTTTACCGAGTACCGCACTCGGCAAAATAAAGCACTCGGCAAAGGTGGCTTTGCCGAGTGCCAGGCACTCGGTAAATCCTGGCTCTCGGTAAAACTGGGCTTTGCCGAGTGCCGCGGCACTCGGCAAAGATCCCACTCGGCAAAAGGTGGCCGGCCCGTGACGGCGGCCACCTGCCGTCAGATTTTGCCGAGTGCCTAACGGCTGGCACTCGGTAAATTTTTTTTTTATTTTTAAAAACTTATTTTGCCGAGTGCCAGCCCCATGCACTCGGTAATTTTTTTTATTTTTTAAAAACATATTTTGCCGAGTGTAAGCCTTGGGCACTCGGCAATTTTTTTTATTTTTTTAAAACTTATTTTGCCGAGTGCCAGCGCCCAGGCACTCGGCAAATTTTTTTTATTTTTGAAAATCAACTTTGCCGAGTGCCCCCCATGGCACTCGGCAAAATATTTTTTTTTAGATTTTGGACCCAAATTTTTTTCTGGGGCCTTGTGACAGTATTTCAAACTCTATTTTAAAATTTGGGGCAATTTTGACTTTTTTTATATATTTCATTAGTTTATTTCGTTTCGTCCAATTTTTCAAGATATTTCAAATTTGAACTGCAGGTACATGGAATAATGGATTTTGGTCATCCAAAAATTGATACTCATAATATTTAGGGTATGTTTAGGCCGTATCCAGAGACTGTTTGGGCCCAGGCTCGAGATTTCATGTGAGTTCCTGGATACGGACTAAACATACCCTAAATATCATGAGTATCAATTTTTGGATGACCAAAGTCCATTATTCCATGTACCTGCAGTTCAAATTTGAAATATCCCAAAAAAATCGACGAAACGAAATAAACTAATGAAATAGATCAAAAAAAGTCAAAATTGCCCCAAATTTTAAAATAAAGTTTGAAATACTGTCACAAGGCCCTAGAAAAAAATTTGGGCCCAAAATAAAAAAAAAATATTTTGCCGAGTGCTATGGGGGGCACTCGGCAAAGTAGATTTTCAAAAATAAAAAAAAAATTACCGAGTGCCTGGGCGCTGGCACTCGGCAAAATAAGTTTTAAAAAATTTAAAAAAAAATTGCCGAGTGCCCAAGGCTTACACTCAGCAAAATATGTTTTTTTTAAAAAAATTGCCGAGTGATTGGGGCTGGCACTCGGCAAAATAAGTTTTTAAAAAAAAAAAATTGCCGAGTGCCGGCCCTGGGGGCACTTGGCAAAGTTGATTTTCAAAAAAAAATTTGCCCTAAAAGCCCACCCCAACCCCGCGCGGCCCAACCCTCACGCCCCCAGCCACACCCGCTCCCCCGCGCCCACCCCAGCCGCCGCCGCGCCCACCCCCGCCGCCGTCGCGCCCTCGCCGGCGAGCCGCGCCCGCATCGCCGGCCGCGCCCCACCCCGGTAGCTCCCCACGGCCCGACCCCCCTCGCCTCGGCCACCTAGAGGTGGCTGGCTGGTGCCGGCCGGCCATTTCCGGTAGCAGCGGCCGTGTCCCGGCCGTCCCTTCCCTGGTCGTGCCGCCCGTAGGAGCAGGGGAGGAGGGAGAGAAGGGAAGGGGAGAAGAGGAGGAAGAGAAGAGGAGGAAGAAGGGAGAAGGGAGGAGGAAGAAGGAAGAAGGAAGAAGGGAGGGAGGAGAGGAGAAGGGAGGAGGAAGAAGGGAGGAGGAGCCCCGGCCGCTGTCCACGCCTCGTTAGCGGTGGTGCCGTGCCCTCGGCGCTCCGCTCCCGACTCCGCCCACCGTCGACGAGCACACTAGGTTCGCCCTTCCCTTTTTATTCAAATCGTGCAATGGATGTCGGCCATCGAGCCCTTTTTAGTAGTAATAGTTGTTGTATGTGGTTTTCGGCCATCGAGCCGTTGTTTGTGGATGTTAGCCTTCGTGCCGATCTTTTTTGCAGGTTTTTGAAACCTCCCCGTGCAGAGGAGGTTCTGCCAAAATTTTCAATTGTCACTAATGTATTGCCTTTTTATGTAGGAGGCCCCGGCGGAGGGACCTCGCTGACCCCGATTGTCTTCATCAGCGTTGCGGGTCTGCCTGTACCGCGTCGCGGCGCCACTACACCGACTCGCCACAGCCCCGCTAGCCTGACCTCACCAGCACCCTAGGTATAACCCCTCTATCCATATCATGGTCTTAGGTCGCTGATCCCAGTTAGGCGTCTCCCGTCCAAAAGAGATACGGTCGGAGTTATGCAGTTCTTTGCATATCTGTGAGCATTTCTATTTTGGATTGCCCATGTTTTTTGGACAGCCCGCGGATGCGTAGATGGGTTAGTTTCCATGGTCCGCTCCGGTCCGAGACGGTGTTTCGGCATCACCCCCTTGTTGTTCTCTGGATACGGGCGGTTGTGGATTGCAGACGGCGCCGACTCCTCGAGCTCTGCACCCTCTCTCTGATGTGAGGGCACAGAGCACGGCTAGAAGCCTTCCCATACGTGCACGGCCTACTCCAACACTGTCACGGGTCGACGAACTTCAGGTAATTCCAGTTTCACTCGTCATACATTGAACGTTACACATATTGATCAGATTTGCAATACTAAAACATGTGATTGAAACACTGCAGCCCGAGTTGGCAGAGACAAGAGAGACGCAAGCGCACCTGACTGCAGAGCTGGAGACAACGAAGAAGCAGATGGCGAACATGTATCAGATCATGCAAACCATCGGGCAAGCATCGGGTGTCCAAGTGCAGTTGCTAGCTCCAGCTCCGGTTCGACACTTCACTCCTGTGAGTATGAAAGTTTAATGCGTTCGTGCCGTTGGGATTGTCGGCCTTCATGCCGTTGTGATTTCCGGCCTTCGTGCCGTTGGGATTGTCGGCCTTCGTGCCGTTGTGATTGTCGGCCTTCGTGCCGTTGGGATTGTCGGCCTTCGTGTCGTTGTGATTGTCGGCCTTCGTGCCGTTGGGATTGTCGGCCTTCGTGTCGTTGTGATTGTCGGCCTTCGTGTCGTTGTTTCTTGCAGGTTGGAAACCTCCCCATGCAGGGGAGGTGCTGCTGAAATTTTCAATTTTGAGTCTAACACATGCAATCTCTTCTCTTTTGTGCAGCCTCCGTCGGCGGGTTCAAACAATCCTGCTACCGTGTCACCGGCGGCTAATCGTGTCAACCCTTCGCCGCAGTCTGGTCCTTCACCGCAGTTCGGGGGCCACACCTGTAGTCTCTGTTGCCGCAGTAGGGATGTTGAACTTTGTGATGTTGAACTTGTAATAATAAACTTGTGATGTTAAACTTTGGTGCATTTGTGATGGATTTATTAAATATGCGTGTGCTTGTGATATATAATGCATGTTGGTGATATAGATGTGATGATTGATGTATATATATGTATATGTATATATATATATACATACATATATATATATATATATATATATATATATATATATATATATATATATATAGATAGATATATATATTGTCTATTACAATGGAATGTAAAAAAAATTGCAATTCTCGGGGTCTTTGCCGAGTGCCATGGGCAAGGCACTCGGCAAAGATTTTTCAAAAAAAATATAATTTCTTTGCCGAGTGCCTCGCCGCGGCACTCGGTAAAGTATTTTTTTTAAAAAAAAATTAGAAATTCTTTGCCGAGTGCCTAAACAGTGGCACTCGGCAAAGAAATTATTTAAAAAAATAAAAAAAAACTTTGCCGGGTGCCTGGGCAGGGGCATTCGGCAAAGTAATTAAAAAAAACTTTACCGAGTGCCTGGGTAGGGGCACTCGGCAAAGTACTTTTTTAAAAAAAACTTTGCCGAGTGCCTGGGCTGGGGCACTCGGCAAAGTAATTTTTAAAAAAAATAAAAAAAATTGCCGAGTGCTGGGTCGGGCACTCGGCAAAATAACCCTTAACGGCCGGCGCCACAACGGCCGAAATATTTTGCCGAGTGCCGCCCCAAACACTCAGCAATTTTTTTTTAATTTTGCCGAGTGTCCCGATAAAAAGCACTCGACAAAGACCCTTTGCCGAGAAAAATTTTGCCGAGCGGACTTTGCCGAGTGCTATACTCGGCAAAGCCTTTGCCGAGTGCAAAGGGCTCTTTGCCGAGTGTAAAAACACTCGGCAAAGCCACAGCCTCCAGTAGTGTCATATTGCTAACACTTCCACAGTCCGGAGGAAAAATGGTCATTGGGTTTCTGTGGCTGTGTTTGGAACCAATTATACAGCTGCCGACCTTTAGAATCACGCCAAGCATCTCATGGCCCCCGCAATTCTCACAACCGCGTAAGGCACCGAGAGCGCATGAATGAACTAGTGGTTATGGTTCATATGTCGTGGGTCTACGGCTGCAGTACCACCGGTTTCCAACTTCCCCCTTTACTTAAATTATTCAATACGTGTCACCCCTCCTGTTTCCATCAAAAAATAATAATAGCAGGGCAATCCTCACTCAAAAGTACAAGTTGAAGTAGAAATAAAAATCTGTCAATGATGTTCACTAAATGGATCAGTCCCAATGGTACTGTCAGCCTATGAATTATGATTGCATGTTTGCTGTAGCGAGCATGTTCTTTTAATTAAGTTTGAGATCTGCATGCATGTGTGTGGTGCAGGATACAGTTGAATGCTTGATTGGGACAAGTATATAAGAAGACAGATTGATATGATAGGCCAAATGCAAGCAATGGGGTGCCAGGGGAGAAGCACATAGAAAGAGGAAGGGCACCAGCTAGAGAGTGGAAATGTCCTTGGATATATCAAAGACATTGGCATAAGCTAGATAGGGTTGGGAGGTATGTGGAATTCAATTGTAGCAAATTAGCCTCTTGAAGACTCAAATGTGGCAAAACACAATGTAGCGAAGCCTCATGTATAAGGTTGTTAGTTTCCTCCTTCCCCAAGGCCCGGACATGGACATGTGGGGGCATGAGTCCGTGATGGCGGAGCTTGCTGGTGAGACTGTTCCAGGGGGAGATACAGCAGGAGATGATTGGTGTGGTGTGCGAGTTGAGGCTGGGTGTGAGGTGCTGTCAGGCGTGCTTGCTGGCTTCGATCTGTCCTGAAAAGAGGCTCATGATGGTGGAAAGCGCTTGAGCAACTGTGGTTCAGCTACAAAAGAACCATGTGGTTTTCATGATTTTGTTTATTAATTACTGCCTCCGTTTCAATTTAAGCTTCAAAACATCAAATTATTTTAGATTGATAGTAGCTGTTTTTTGATGTAGGATTGTAGTACCACGGGGAATGAATATGAGCCTGTTCCACGAAACCATTTCCAGCTTCAACTCATGCGAAAACCATCAAGAATATGATCATGCTATGGTCCAATAAAGAGGAAAGCCGCATGACTAGCTAGTTTCAGTGTGCATCAGTCTCTTTCAACATGCGACATTCAACTGCAGTATATTTGAAACAGTGTTTGTCATTAAAACATTTAATTTAACCATGTCCAGTAAAATTAGCACGCATTTTTAGTTGCACTTATTCCAGGGGATAAAATTGGGGGTGAGAAGGTGAGAACAGGCTCATAATCATCGGCTTTCTGTGGCTGTGTTTGCACCCAACTATAGTTAGATTCTCGGGTGCTGGCCTTGATCGTGCCAAGCATATCATCGCACCGGCAATTCTCACAACTGCGTAAGGCACCGAGAGCACATGAATGAACTAGTGGTTATGGTTCCCGTGCCATGGCTCTACGGCCGCAGTACCCATGCCATACTGTGCCGTCACCCACCACGATTCCAAACATGCCAATGTCAAGCATCCCTAACAGGCCTGAACAATTTTTTTTTTCACTGGCGGGACATCAGATTGGTTATGAGGAGAGAACTCTGAAAAGCAGAAATAACTCAAACTGAAGGACCAGATCTATGGGAATCAGAGTACACAATTTTTGCGCTGATTCCTTATTTCTAGCACGGGCATGGCAAGAGCGATACCCCCAATCTTCTAATTCTACTACTCCAGATGATGCGTCACCGGAAGGCCTAATGCAGGACCCAATTATTTGTTTGCCGGCAAAAGGGAAAGTTTCATTATTGATAGTGCCACCTATTGGATAATGCTCAATAGAATGCCCTACTGGCTCAGCTAAAAATTGATATATATGCTCCAGTTCTTGCTGAGTAAGCTTAGTAAAAGTCAGAGCTGCAAATTAAATTACGAGACAAAAATGTTGTATGTAGATCGAGACGAATTATGCTCAGGTTTAGGGTTATTAAGGTGAAATTGATCTGAATTCGAATTTGTTGAGCCAACATTACATTATAGAATACTCATATGGCATCCCTAATGGATAGATAAATATATAGCCAACAAAGGTCAAAGCGGCAGAGCATCTCCAGCAATGCTATCTAAATCAGACCCCTATTTCTTAGTTTAGGTACCCACCCTGTAAGGAAAATAGACTCTAGTCACATTTACTTTGAATTTTGGTGTTTGATGACCAACATAGCCAAATTGGATTAATGAATTTATAAGTAATTGTTTTGTAGTTCAATAGGGTGCAAGATGTGACTTGAACGAAGGCGACATGATGATCCGAGGATCAACACCATAAGCAAGACCCTAGAAGCACAAGAGAAGACCCAAGATATCAAGCAAAGTCCAAGCAAGAAGATGGAAACCAAGCCGGACGCAAGGATCGCGAAGAAACGAATGAAGAAGGGCCTCGACAGAGACGACCAGACGCGTCCGATCGTTGCCCATGCAACCGCATTGATCGACGCGATGACCGGACGCTGAGCAAAGCAGTGATCGGACACACAGGTGACATTGTTCATCATCACGGCAACGTTCTCAGCATGATCGGATGCTACGGCAAGATGGCCGGACGCACCAAGAAGTAGTGTCCGATCATGTCCAGAAAGGTTCCAGAGCGGCGCCAGCGCGACCGGGCGCGTCCGATCGAGTGAGACCAGACTCGGGCCAGAGTCCGATCAACGCGCGCGCTCCAACGGTCGGGAGGACCGGACGCGTCCGATCAAGGCGTTACCCGCGTCCGGTCGCTAGCTGAAAGCTAGGTTTTTGCCCCCAATGGCTACTTTTGACTTAGAACTTATAAATAGACCTCCCAACCTGCCATTTGAAGAGGGGAGAGCTGAGAAAACATATCAAAGGGTGTTGATACACCATTTTAGTGATCTCCATTTGCATAGTGCTTAGTGATTCATTAGGTGATTAGCGTAGGTGCTTAGGTTGATTAGACCACCACTTATGTGCTTGCTCTAGGGTTAGGCCTAGTGTTTAGTGATATTTACACATCTCTTATCACTCGGTGCTTGCACGCACCATTGTTGTACATCGAATGGGCTTATAGTCTTGCGAGATTACACCAACCGCGTTTGTGGTGTGGCCGCCACCGTGTACCGAAAGAGAACAAGGCCCACGGCGGTTCGACCAGAAGCTTGATAGTGAAGACATCAGGAAGTGGTCCGAGAGAGGCTTGCCGAAAGGCACACTGGAGACCCACTTGCGCGTGGGGAAGGCCCGAGGCTATCCACGGAGTTACCCGACCGGGAGCTTAGCCCTTGCGAGGGGCTTCAACGAGGACTAGGGAGAAGTTTGAGCGTTTCTCGATACCTCAGTAAAAATACCGAAGTCGTCGACAGGAGTTTGCATCTCTACCTCATCTTTACCTTCCACATTTACATTGCTACTTTAGTTGATTGCTTTACTTTCCTAGCTTCGTTGATAGGCTAGTTGAAAGGATTGGAACCTATGTTGTATAACTCTTTTGCGGTAGAGATGGTAACACACCTAGCAAAACTGTAGTTGCACATCTAGATAGATTACTTTCTTGCATAGGTTTTGACTAGGTGGAATTAGAGGCTATAGTTTAGAGTAGATTTTTAAGTTGTCTAATTCAACCACCCCTCTTAGGCGTCACGGTCCCTTACACACCCATTTTAATACTATCCATTTTTTCCTTCCAACTCCACTAATACTACCTAAACCATGGCTCTCAAATTCGGTTTAGCAGTCAATGACATTTTGGACCCACATGAAATCCTCTTCCTTGTTGACAACATTGACTACTCGGGCATCAACCGCCTGCCTTGCCGCCGCGCCAAGGAGGGGCACCGCTGGGAGCAAAGCGCCTGCGCCGGCAAACCGTGCCCACTGGGGGCAGCGCCACCGCCTAGAAGGGTCACTGCTCCTGCGTCAGGAGGCGCGCCACCAGGAAGGGCCACGGGGAGGCACGGAGACGCCAATACGTTGGGAGGGCCGCCAGGGAAGTGCCGCCGTGCTGTTGATCCATGCCTTGCGCCAAGGAAGGAGTCGCGACGACTCAACATGGAAAAGAAGGAAAAAAAATTATGTAGTCGAGTAGAGTGACAACAGGAATGGGTAGTGGGAGGGAGGAAATAGGAGGCCAACAAATCTCGGGGTATGGGGTCTGCTAAACTTTTTTTTTTTTTTTTTTTGCATCCACTATCAAATTGGGAATAGAGGGCCTAGTAGGGGGTGTTGCTGGGGTGCTTGACTAAAGCTGAAGCAGCTTTCGATGTAACAGAAAGAAAGCATCCGAAGTCGAACTGGGCTCCATATCACGTCGATCTCGAAACGGACCTGGAGGTGGGTGGCCTGTCATGCATGTTCCTTGTTCGGTGTCATCCATATCCATCTGGGCTTCAATCATGTCAACTGCACTTCAAGGCCAGCATGCAGGCCTGTTAATTGGGTGCATATGTAAATGGAGTAGATTAGATGCAGGCAATTAATTAGGCCCATTGGAACGTCAAGGTTATGTGCAGGCGACCTACACTACAGGCAGCTTGAACAGAGGGCCATTTCCAACTCGTGCTTCCAGTCCAGCAACGAGTATATAATGGAACCAGTCCAGTCCACCAGCTCAGCTCGCACGCGTGCATTCTGCGTCGTGCGTCCATTCCTCGGAGAAATTAGTTTGGTCCGGTACTGGACAGCCAAACTGCCGCGACTACGCTGAAATGGACGGTCATGCGTTGTGACGGCGTGCCGCATGAAGGCACACCCAGACCACGAGGTCGTATCCCGTGTGCTGGTGGCATGGTGTGCGAAATCAAAGCTAAGCATGTTCTCCTTGTCACGGTTCGACAGAGCCTAATATAATTAGCGTACGACACGTACGCTAGTGCAATGTGTTAGATTGATCTTTAATTCTAAACTAGGTCCAACGGTTTAGTTGGGTCTTTGATCCGTGCCCTGATCGGGGCGTCCAGCCCACTATGGCTAGAGGGCCCCTGTCACACTGCGCAATAAATAGAGGTGGGGCCAGCGGCTCTGAGTACGATGTTCGCCTGAGCCGAGCTCATCACCGAAATCACTAATCCGATCTAGAGGGCGCGCAGCCAGTGACGGAAAGCCACCAGCCGCGCCACCACCGAACTGCGCCACTACCACCACTGCACTGCGCCGCCACCGGTCTTCACCACCGGTTGCCACCGCCCATCACGGACACCGTCTTCACCGACCGTCGCTGCCCTCGCGCAGACACCGACGCAACGCCCATGGCAGACGCCTTAGGATCGAAGGCCTATGATGATAGGTAACCTAGCACTACTCCCCCCTCTAATCTTTGTCTAGTTCATGTACTAGGCCATGTTATTCAAGATGTACCTGGCTAGATCTATGACCATGTGATTAGAATAGAACAAAATTGGTACCAGAGCCAGGTTCTATTGAGTAGACCTCGGTATGGGTACAAATAGAATAGAAAAGAAATCAAATGAAAGAGATCAACCAAATCGAACGAATCGAATCGAGAAAAGAAACCCTAACCCTAACCAAACCCTAATCTCGATCCTAACCCCATCCCCAACCCTAAATCGGATAGATCCGAGAAGAGAAGAAAGGAAAATCAAAGAAAAGAAAAGGGGAAGGGGAAGGGGAAGAGGCCTACCTCGCCGCCGCACCGTGCTGCCGCCTCGTTGACGCGCGGGTGGGTGCTCAGGCCAAGGGCGACGCGGCCAGGCCGCTCGACGGTGGCGCGCTCACCCACTGGGGAGCACGCGCCGGTGAGAGGGCCAGCGAGGGCATCGTCATCGTCTCTAAGATAGAGATGGAGGAGATCAGGGTCAGATCTAGCGTTTTGGAGGGGATCAGGGCACCGCCGCCCAGACCGCTCGACGGCGACGTGCTCACCCGTTGGGGAGAGCGCACGTCGGCAAAGGGACCGGCGACGGCGCCATCTTTGCGCTTGTCTTTGCTCGGTTGTTGCTCGCTGCGCTAAGGAGAGAGGTGAAGAGAGAGAAAGGGAAGAATAGAATGACGCTAGGGTTTCAACGGAGGCGCTGAGGTCGCCGTTTTGATCTGGTGACGCGCGTGGACGGCCGTCAGATTTCATCCAACGACTGGAACGCCTTGGACCAGATTGAGCCCAGGCGGGAAGTTGAATTCCCGGTCCAGGCACAGGTTGCCGCCTAGGCGCGGGGGGAGAGCGCGCGCGAGCTGGGCCTGGGCTGCGCAGGCGCAGGCTACGTGCGTTGCTGGGCCGCGTACGCTGCTATTGCCAGCTGGGCCGTGGGAAATTTTTCTGCTTCTAGGCCGAATGAATAGTAAACACAGAATTTTTCTTTCGTTTTATTTTTCCAGAAACTTTTTGATACATATTTGATGAATTTCAATTGAATTTTGATTTCCAACTCTACACAATTTTTATCCAACGACAATTTTGTTCAGAGAAAAGTACATTACTATAAAGTTTCTGGAAAAATAATAATTAGAATATTTATGCTTTCCGCTGCGTATTTAAAGTTGTTATTTTCATTATTAAATTTGAAACAATGGGAGAATTTAATTTTGAAAAATAGATATGTGTTTAGTTTATTATAATATTGTTATTATTCTGACTAACGTTGATTAATGGCAATATTATGATGTTATTTATGAGTTTTGTCATGCATTAATTCTATTTCTGCCCAACGGTGATGTAGAATTAGTGTAGAGGATAATTGTATATTTTAATTTTGACCAACGTTGAAACTAAGGCATGTAATTGTTATTATTATGTTCTCACTCTATATGAATTATGTTTTCAGACGGATACAACTTGATGGGTTGTATCAAAGAGATCCCCACTCGCAAAGGTGACAACTATACGGAGTGGAAGAAAAAGATTGACATGTCTTTCATCTTAGCTGAGGTAGACTAGGTAGTAACCTCATCGTGTCCCAGTGAGCCTGTGGCACCGGTGAAGGAGATAAACGAGGCTGATGCCGCTTGGACAACTAGAGAGAGGGATTTTATATCTTAAAAGATGTCCTATAACCTTAAGCATAGGAAGTGGATCACTGCCAACAAAAAATGTATGGCTGTGATAAAGAACATGATTGGGCCTGCAATTGTGTGCTCAATCCCAGAGTGTGACACCATCACTGAGTACCTCGATAGAATAAAGAGTCAATTCACTGCTCTTCAAAGACATATGCTACCTAGCTGATAAAACAGCTGATGACAGAGAGGTACACTAGAAATGGTGGCATAAGAGAGCACATACTAAGGATAAGCAATTTGGCATCCAAGCTGAAACCAATGGATCTAGCTCTCAAGGAAGAGTTATTTATCCATCTGATTTTTGATTCCTTACCAAAAGAATTTGACACTTTTGTTGTCAATTACAACATACAGCCCGAGAAGTGAGACTTAGAGAGGCTCATGGCTATGTGTGTGCAAGAGGAGGAGAGAATGAAAGCTGCCAATGGTGGCACTATCAATTATATGAAAGACAACAAGAAAATAAATAATAATGCTAACTCCTCCACAAAGTCAAAGGGAAAGGGTCCCATGCTGCATCAGCCTCAACAGAACAAATTCACAGTAGAGAAATCTCAGTGTCTCTATTGTAAGAAGACGGGACATTATAAGAAAGATTATCCCGATTACTTAAAGATGATCATGGCAAAGAAAGGTGAGAACGTTATTATGTTCATAAATGAATCCCTGTATGTACATTATTCGAAATCTACTTGGTGGATTGACTCAGGTGCAACTGTTCATATTGCTAATTCTTTACAGAGATTCTGTTCGACGAGGACTACGCAAAGAAGAGAAAGATACATTAAAGTTGCAAATGGAGTCCGAGCAGATGTTGAAGCCGTTGGCGATCTTTCTCTAGAGCTTGCTAATGGCTTCACACTATTACTTAGAGATATACTTTATGTTCCTGCTTTACAAAGAAACTTGATTAGTGTTTCATGCTTGGACAATGATGGATATAATTGCCATTTTAGAAATGGCAAATGTAAGATAACATTTAATAATGCATGTGTTGGTCTTGCTATCTTACAAAATGAGCTTTATTTGTTATCACTACGTGATGATGTGAATGTTGTATATGATGATAGGAACGTTGCGTGCGACAATGAGAATGTATCCTCATCTGCGGATGTAAACAAAAAACGAAAGTGAGCTCACGATGCGTCATCGAAATTATGACACAATCGTTTAGGCCATATTTCGAGGGAGAGAATAGAAAGACTAGTTAAGAATGATATTCTTCCTTCATTAGAGTTCTCAGGTTTAGAATAATGCAGATAATGCATAAAAGGAAAGTATGTAATGAAAATTAAGAAAGATGCCAAACGAAGCACATGAATTTTATAGATTATTCACAGAGACATCTGTGGTCCGTTTCCTGTAAAGAGTGTGGATGGTTATGATTTATTTATAACATTCACAGATGATTACTCATGTTATGGCTACATTTATCCAATCAAAGAAAGAACAGAAGCATTGGATAAATTTAAGATATTTAAGGCAGAAGTTAAAAACAAACATAATTTAAAGATTAAGATAGTCAGGTCTGACCGTGGGGGGAGTACTATGGTCGACATACCCCATATGGCCAAGTTCCTAGACCTTTTGCAAGGTTCTTATAGGAGAATGGCATAGTAGCCTAGTATTCTACACTGGGCAAACCTCAGTAGAATGGAGTAGCTGAAAGACGCAATCGTACCCTAATGGATATGGTGCGTAGTATGATAAGTTAGTCCACCTTACCGTTGAGCCTGTGGATAGAGGCATTAAAAACCGTCATTCATATTCTTAATAGAGTACCAAGTAAGTTGGTGCCCAAAACACCATATGAGTTATGGATAGGAAGGGTACCCTCACTAAACCACTTACGTGTGTGAGAGAGTCCTGCTGAGGCTAAAGTATTGAACTCAAACATTGAGAAACTAGATCCCAAAATAGTAAGCTGCCATTTCATTGGCTACCTAGAAAAGTTAAAAGGTTTTCATTTCTACTGTCCTAACAGACATACAAAGTTTATTGAAATGAGACACGCTGTCTTTCTAGAGGATGAAATGATGAGGGGGAGTATGGTAGCTCAAGAAATTGACCTTGAAGAGAAGCGGGTGTATGCGCCCACTCCGATGATTCATGAGCCATTTTTCTCACTACCTGTTGTCGCTGCATCGACAGTGCAAG
Organism: Miscanthus floridulus; assembly: GCF_019320115.1. Lineage (NCBI taxonomy): Eukaryota > Viridiplantae > Streptophyta > Magnoliopsida > Poales > Poaceae > Miscanthus > Miscanthus floridulus. Next base: position 44,286,005 of record NC_089591.1, read on the forward strand.
ATACTGTGGTGCCAGCACCTATTGTTATTCCGCCTGTGGCAACAATGAATGACGATGAGGAACCTATTCTTTAGGATCCTGTAGAACCTATTGCCACATGAGGGGGAGCAACAACAGCCTCAAACAGAAGATGTGCCAAATGTGGAGGCCCCTAAAATGTCTCAAAGAGTTAGAAAATCAGCTATTCCTGCTGACTATGAAGTATACATCACTGAGGAATTTCAAATGAAGGATGATCCCACCTCATTTGAAGAAGTCATGAGAAGTGATCATTCATCAAGGTGGCTTGAGGCCATGGAAGATGAAATGAAATCTATGAATGCCAATAAAGATTGGGACTTGGAAATAATTCCTAAAGGAGGCAAAATAGTAGGCTGTAAATAGGTCTACAAAACAAAACTTGACTCTCAAGGGAATATAGAGAGATATAAAGCGTGACTTGTGGCAAAAGGCTTTACACAAAGAGAAGGCATTGATTACAATAAGACCTTTTCTCTAGTCTCATGTAAGGATTTCTTCAGAATCATAATGGCATTAGTGGCACATTACAATTTAGAATTACATCAGATGGATGTAAAGATGACATTTCTCAATGGGGACTTGGAGGAAAATGTTTACATGGCACAACCGAAAGGTTTTGTCATGGAAGGAAAAGAACGAATGGGATGCCACCTAAAGAAATTCATTTATGGATTAAAACAAGCTTCAAGACAGTGGTACTTGAAGTTTGATCAAACAATAAGGAATTTTGAATTTAAAGAGAATGTAGAGGACAATTGTGTCTATGCAAAGTTTAAGAATGGGAAGTTTATCTTCCTTGTCCTATATGTGGTTGATATCTTACTTGCTAGTAGTGATGTCAGTCTACTACTAGAGACAAAGAAGTTTTTGTCCTCAAAATTTGATATGAAAGATCTTGGTGAAGCTTCATTTGTTTAGGGATCAAGATTCACCAAGATAGAAGTAAAGGGGTATTAGGACTGTCACAAAAGGCATACATAGAAAAGACCTTAAAGAAATTCAGTATGCACAAATATAGTCCCTCACCTGCTCTATAGTCAAGGGCGATAGATATGGGGATTTTTAATGCCCCAGTAACCAGTATGAGATTGCTCATATGAAAACGGTTCCATATGCTTCAGCTGTCGGAAGCTTGCAATATGCTCAAGTATGTACGTGCCCTGACTTGGCATTTGTTACCGAGTTACTTGGCAGATTCTAACGCAATCCTGGAACAGAACACTGGAAATTGGTAAAGAAAGTCTTGCGTTATTTGGAAGGAACGAAAAGCCTCATGATGACGTATAGAAGATCAGATTCACTCCATATAGTGGGGTATTCTGATTCTGACTATGCGGGAGATGATAGAAAATCCACGTCTGGATATGTATTCACTCTCTTGGAGGGGGAGCTATTTCATGGAAAAGCTCAAAGCAAACTATCACTACATTGTCCATAATGTATGCTGAGTTTGTAGCGTGTTATGAGGCAACGGGGCAGGTGAACTGGCTAAAGAAGTTCATACCCGGTTTGAAGGTGGTTGATGACATCTATAGACCACTTAAGTTATACTGCGATAATAATCCGGCAGTACAGTATGCTCACAATAATAAGTCAAGTGGTGCTGCCAAACACATTGACATAAAGTATTATGTTGTGAAAGATAAATTCCGAGATCATGTCATAAGTCTTGAGCATATAAGTACCGAAAACATGCTCGCGGATCCACTTATAAAAGGCTGACCACCCAATGTGTTTAGAGAATATGTAGCCGGCATGGGTTTAAGGGAAAGCCTATAATTCCTAGACAAAAGAAGGCCCAAAGTTAAGTATCTATTTTAGAACAGAGTGGTGTGTTGTAGCTGTTAAATCTATTGATAATTGACCATGACGATGAAACATGGTCTATGCGCTAATCTGTAATGGAATGAACAAAAGTAAATGATATGAAATTGAAAGATGGTAGGAGATTAAGGGGGAGATTGTTAAATTGATCTCTAATCCTAAACTGGGCCCAACAGCCCAGTTGGGCCTTTGATCCACACCCTGATCGGGGGCGCCTAGCCCACTATGGCTAGAGGGCCCCTGTCACACTACACAATAAATAGAGGTGGGGCTGGTGGATCTAAGTACGAGGTTCGCCTGAGCCGAGCTCCCCACCAAAATTTCTAATCCGATCTAGAGGGCACGCAGCCAGTGACGGGAAGCCACCAGCTGTGCTGCCACCAGACTGCATCACCGCCACCACTGCACTGCACCGCCACCGGTCTTCACTGCCGGTCGCCACCGTCCATCACCGACACCGTCTTCACCGACTGTCGCTGCCCTCGCGTAGACACCAACGCAATGCCCATGGCAAATGCCTCTAGATCGAAGGCCTATGATGGTTGGTAACCTAGCATTACTCCTCTCTCTAATCTTATCTAGTTCTTGTACTAGGACATGCTATTCAAGATGTACCTGGCTAGATCTATGACCATGTGATTAGAATAGAACAACACAATGATCATTATTTTGTGTAAATTATATCTGCTGCTACACAAAGAGCCACTATCTCTCTTCATGCCCACACTACCACGTCCATCTTCTTCTTCAAGCTTCCTCATATCTACACAAAGAGCCATTGTCTCTCTTCATGCCCACACTACCACGACCATCTTCTTCTTCAATCTTCCGCATATCCTCTCCCCTCCCATACACTCACCAATGAACATTCTTTGATGTTGGCAAGAATCTTCTTAGGGCAATTATCATTATTTTGTAAATTATATCTTCTACTACACAATGAGACAATGTCTCTCTTCATGCCCGCACTACTACGGCCATCTTCTTCTTTAGGCTTCCTCATATCCTCTCCCCTCCCATACACTCACAGATGAACATTCTTTGATGTTGGCAAGAATATTCTTGGGCCAGTCTTAATGAAGGTTTCAAAGACTACACAATACGTACACATCTACTAAAAACGCTAGCATGAGACCCTCTCTCTTCATCGGTCTTCATCATATCCTCTCCCCTCTTCCTCACACTCACCAATGAACATTCTTTGATGTTGGCAAGAATTTTCTTAGGTAAAATTGCTGAGTTGGCAGATTAATTATGAAGAGAAGGATAGAGAGAGTTTCGTAGAGTTTCGTCTAGATGAAACCCATTGAGACAATCACCAATACAAAAATTGATGTGGCAATCTTGGTATCTGTGTCACAAAACTCTCCATTAAGACTGGCATTATCTTTTTGCTCCATGCTCCTGGCCCCTATTTCCATTGCCACCCCTATTAACCTAACATCACCATCATCAGACCTATCGCCATGTGATTGTGGGCACCACTAATTGTTATGGTCTCCTCCACACTATGGAGATGTGCACCCCTGCCACCGTTTACGCTGAAAGGTGGGATGAGACATGATGGTCCTAGTTTTAGTGATGTTTGGTTCTAGGAATATACTCTTTAGATCTAGGACAACCTTGTCCCTAGACAAAAAAATGGATGTGTTCATCCCTCCACTATGTCGTTTGCTAAGTTCCCCCACTCATTCTTGTGTGCTTGAGCTATATGCTCCACGCTTGGCGTGCGGAGGTGGTGTCCATATGGCGTCCTAGCACTGATGTGCCCCGCGCCCTAGCCTCCTCTGTCCTGGACTCCCGGTGCACTGGTTTGCTATGCTCACCGTGTTGGCCACTTCCAGTGTGCGTGCCCCAGCTGCCTTGGGTTGCTTTGCCAGCCAGCTTTGTTCCGATAGTACCTTGGATCTTTGGTGCATGTGGGCCACATGACTTGGCTAGGTGCCATGCCCCCCATGCTTCCCACACAACAACAATAGACATGCCCCCTAGAGGGATAACAACATAGGAATAGATTTCTTTGGCACGTGGAGCTCCAACGGACAACAACATAGGGGCGGATTGCTTTGGCATGTGGAACTCTAGTGGCTCTAGCATAGGGAGAGCGACACATGTGGACTACTCTAGCTTAGTCCCTGGGCGTAGCCCCAAAATGAGATAAAACACGTTCACCGCAAGGTGAAGTGTGCCCACTTAGTCCCCGAGCGTGATAGTAGTTGACGTAGTCATGTGGTGCCAGGGTCAGAAACATAGAAATAATGAATGACTAGCCGAGCAAGGCAGCCAACCCCCGAGCTGCAAGCGTCGATTTTGGAGAAATCTAGTCTTGGAGAAAAAATTGGAGTAACGGCTGTACAGTAACGGTTACTGAGCCTCAATAAATGACGGAGAAGTCGGCGATTATTCGGCGAGTAGCAACTGACGACAGCGATAAATGGGCGACATGGGCTGTGGAGCGCAAGAGCCCACGGTACGGCCCACCTTGCTATTGCGGAGAATTCAGAGAGGCACAAATCGTGGGAACGGTTTCCCAAAAACCCTCGACTGCAAAGAGGTGGAGAAAATGCTTTATAACTGCACCGCCGCCATTTGGGCTCCAACCTTTGCCACTGTCTTCCTCCAAAGCTTTCAAATTTCTAGATTCGCATCCACAGAAACCTCCGCCACCAAACCCTAATCGATTCTGAGTGATGGTGCCGAAGAAGGGAAACGTCAAATTGAAGAAGTCAAGCCTAAAGAAAGCGGGAACCGAAGCATGGCATGACGAAGAGTGGGTGCCGTCATGTACGGGAGAAGCGGAGTTGAACAGATTGGTGGAAGCCAGCATTCTCCTTGACCGTGTAACCACCGAATGGTGGCCAGCTCTTGGTGAGCCCTTCCCAATGCCTAACACCGATGAAGTTGTAGTCTTTGAAGATTATTTCTGGCGTGTGTTGAGATTTCCTATTCACCCATTCCTTAGGGATTTGATGGAGCTTTGGGTGGTCAGTTTGTGCAATCTCCACCCAAATACCATATTACACATCTCAATCTTTATCCATTTCTATGAGTCATTTCTAGGGGTTCTGCCGCATTTCAACCTCTTCAAACACCTATTCTGGTTAAAGAAGAAAGGCGGCAGTGGCTCCATGGTGGTCGGCGACGTCTACTTGCAGCTCTGGGATGGAATGGCCAATGAGTATATCAATGTACTACTGAGCACTTCTCTGAAAGGGTGGAATTCCAAATGGTTCTACATGAAACCGAGTCACCCTGTAATCCGCTGCGACGTTCACCATATCCCAGAGAACCAGAGGAGCTGGTCGGAGAAACCAAATAGTGCTGAAATGGAACAAGTGATGGAGCTCCTCGACCTGATTAAAGGCATGGAAATTAGAGGCGAACTAGTGGCAGCAAGCTTCATTATGCGCCGTGTCTAGCCCTGCAAGGAGAGGGCCCACCTAGGTTTTGACTACAGTGGTGATGACGACGGGACCCGGGAGAGGCTGGAAAGACTATCGAAGAAGGATGTCATGGGGCGGGCCGCAGAGCTATTCGCTTCCAACATTCCATTGCTAAAGCAAACAAGAGCCTTCAATTGCTCATATCCGCTCCCAGAGGTAATCATCTCGATTTGTATTCCCAAGACTTTTAATCCTGAAAAATCGATGAGCTGTGAACTGATTTACTTATGCAAAGATTCATTCACAGGAGAGAGCGGTGTACTTCTCTGACGTCCCGAGGGTTGATTGGCCGAGGGGAGTAGATGTCCGACGATCAGCTCGGTCTGAAGAAGATGCGACTAGCACCTCATCAGAATCCTGATGCACCGACGCTGGTCGGACAGAGACTTCGCCCCTGTTGACAGAGAAAGTGTGGGGAAAGAGGGCAGCGGCAGACAAGCCGGCCCAGAAGAAGAGAAAAAAGGCAGCTGCTGCTCCCCGCAAACAGGGCGACATCTCACTTGGTGGCGACCAGACCACTCGACCACGAAGGACTATGGTGCTCAAGTGGTCTGATGACGACGATGGTCTAGTTGCTCCACCTCTGAGCACCCAAGCACCTCCAAGCAGTACACACACACAGAAGAGCAACCAAGGGGAAGCGAAGGAGTCCCCGAGCACTAGACGATAGAGGTTCCCGCTGGGCAGGCAATGGGAGTCCCTGAGCAGCCAATGGAGCAAAGGCCGACTGTCGAGGAGTCAAGAGCTTTACCCTAGGATAAGGGGATCGACCCCACAGCCGCTCCTGGGGGCTCGAGCAGGCATCACCGATTCAAAAAATTGCACCGACAGACCAAATGGTTAGTATTCTCGTGTTGGAGTTACTCTGCTATCTTGTCTTAGCTTTTTTGCTGCTTGACCAGATGATCTGATGCAGTGCAAGGCAGACGGAGGAACCAGACCCGGCTGAGCAACCTTGGGCTGATCTCGGAGCGGAGGTAACACCGTTAGCTCCCATGCTAGAGTCCCTAGGTGCTCGACAGCCAGCGGAAGACTCAACCATTGATGTGGGAGGACTTGGACATGGTGGGAGGTCAGTACTGGTGGCGAATGAGGCAGTGACAATACCTAAAGCGATGGTGGTTGCGACCGGACCTTTAGGAGCTGAAGCTGGAATTGCCAACGAAACATGAGAGTTTGGGTCGACCGAACCAATGGCCCCCTCAGAGCCAAAGGCACCCCTGGAGGCATCAAGGGGCATGGTCAGACCCTTTGTCTGGCCATAGAGCCCTCCCATAGTTTCTCCCGCTGCTGCGGAAGAAGAGGACGAGGTGGAGGAAATCGTTCGTGCTGATCCCCAAACCCAATCCATCTGAATCCTCTGCAGGCGTGGTGACAAAGTGGTAGTTGTTGAAGAAGAAGACACCCCAAAGAGATAAGGAGGCTAAAAATTGCCCTCGCCAGAGTAGTAAAAAATTGAGGTTAGTACTGAATCTGGATCATTCATTGTTGATGTTGGAGATCCAATACCGTTATTATCCTTATGAATTTTAGGGAATAAATCGGACTGCTGAGCAGCGGCATTAGTTAATAAAGAGGATGGAGCCCCTCGCCGAGGAGAACCACAACTCAAAGAGGCAATAAAACTCTCAGAGAAACACACTCAGAGGGCCCGATGTGAGTGAGACCTTGCTGAATCCAATGCGTGGGACCTGGAGCATCAAAAGGGAACCCTGTCTGAACAGCTGGTGATTGCAAAAGAACAACTGCATAGCAAGTTCGAGGAGCTGGCCGCTGCCTCCACACAACTAAAGGATGCTTCCAAGCATTTGGAACAGCTACAGAAAATCTCCGAGCAGAAGAAAGGTACGTGTTTTCGACGAAAGTGCTCTGCACAGTTTGATATGCTTACTTTTGGTGCTGACTGTTGTACTTATAGAACAAGATGTAGAGCTCAGCTAGCTGCGCTAGGCCCTCGAACAACTACAAGAGGAGAAGGCAAAGGAGATAGGTCAAGCTAGCAAGCTCACCAAGGAGCTAAACAGTGAGTATTCCCTAGTCGGGATTACCACTGAAGTAACTTCCGCGCTTGATGGAACTTTGTAATGCTTGCAGACTACCGTCAGAGGGTCAAGGCACAATTCGATGTGCTAGAGCAGGGCGCCAGGACCCAAAGGGACAAGTTCAACACCGTGGTTATTGGAATCAGGCCAGTGCTCGACTACGTTGAACCAGAAGTGGCTCCTCAGCCCGATGGTAGGCGGCCGCGCTCGGACATCGTCATTGAAAGGTGCAAGAAGGCGTGGGAGAGCTTCAAGGGCTTCAATTGTGATGCCGTTATTACCGCCACTACCCACGCCCTTGCTGTGGTTCAGTCCCACTATCCAGCCACTGACCTTCAAGCGATAGGGGGCAGGTTCACCGAAAGACTAAGCGAAGCGGAGACCCAGCAGCTCAAGGATGAGGTGGAGGAAGCAGCGAATTGAAAGAAGTCAAGGCAGCCTTAACTCACGCTCAACAAGAAGAAAGCCAGCTACCCAATGCCATCAAGGCCCTTCAGCAAGAAATAGACACCCAGGCTCGCAAAGCCTTGGCCATGAAGAAAAAACTCAAGCCTGTGGAAGGTGCTGCCGATGAAGACATCAAAGAAATGAAGGAAGCCGACCAGATTCACCTACGTGCGATATTAGCTATCCAATCCTTGTTAAACTTGTAAATCTTGTCTATTGCATCAGCACTTTACGAGATATTGACATCCTTGTATAATTCTAGCCAATAGGACTGTTATCGGCACTTATACTTTTATGCATCCATCCAGATACTAGGGTAATATTTCTTTAAATATTTTCCATTTAACGCTCTAGGAAACATGACCCCTTCAAGGGTTTCTAGAATATATGCGTTACCAGGAACAGACTGATTTATCCGATATGGACCTTCCCAATTAGGAGACCACTTTCCGAACTTTGAACTTTTAGTCCCAATCGGTAAAATCAATTTCCAGACCAGATCTCCATCGGTAAACTCCTTTACCTTCACCTTCTTGTCATACCATTTGGCTACTCTCTTCTTATTTTCTTCGATGCTAACTAGAGCCCTTAACCGATGACCCATCATATCTTCCAACTCATCCTTCATAAGAGTATCATAATCATCGGCTGTCAGCTGATCTTGAGAACGTATTCGCCTAGAGCCAGTTTTAATTTCCCAAGGCAATACTGTGTCGTGTCCATATACTAACTGATAAGGCATCACTTTGGTTGCACCATGATATGACATCCGATATGACCACAAGGCTTCATTTAATACTGTATGCCACCTCTTAGGATTTTCTTCAATTTTGCGCTTAATGAGTTTGATGATCCCTTTGTTAGAAACCTCAACCTGACCATTAGCTTGAGCATAATATGGAGAAGAATTTAAAACTTTAATTCCCATACCTACAGCAAACTCATCAAATTCTCCTGATGTAAACATAGTGCCCTGATCGGTAGTGATAGTCTGAGGAATACCAAATCGGTAAACAATATGCTCTTTCACAAAATTGATCATATTAGCCGATGTCACCTTTTTTAAAGGAATTGCCTCAACCCATTTTGTGAAATAATCAGTAGCAACCAGAATAAATTTATGTCCTTTGCTCGATGGCGGATAAATCTGACCAATGAGATCGATAGCCCATCCCCGGAACGGCCAATGTTTGATTATAGGGTTTATAGCCGATGCAGGCGCTCTTTGAATATTACCAAACTTTTGACACCCCTGACATCCTTTAAAATATTTAAAATAATCTTCAAGAATAGTCGGCTAATAGTATCCATTCCTTCTGATCATCCACTTCATCTTGAAAGCCGATTGATGCGCCCCACACACTCCTTCATGAATTTCACCCATCAAGCTTTTCGATTCATCACTGCTAACACATCTAAGTAAAACTCCATCTATAGTTCGATAATATAATTCATCATCGAGGAGCACATACTTGGTAGCTTGGAACCTTATATGTCTTTCAACCTTTTTATATGGATCCTTTAAATAATCGACAATCTCCTTCCTCCAGTCATCGGTATCAACTGCCGATGTTAGTACTTCCTGAATAGGATGATACCCTAAAGCATGCTGAGCTAGTCGATTAGCCTCCTCATTATGCAGTCGAGAAATATGTTCAAGACGAAAATCTCTAAATCCTTTCAATAGTTGCAAACACCTTTCATAATACGAAATCAAAACTTCACTTCGACATTCATAAATCCCAGCCAATTGATTTATAACTAGCATAGAATCACCAAAGATTTCAACAGCATCGGCACGTATCTCCTTCAGCAATTCTAACCCTTTTATAAAGGCTTGGTATTCAGCCTAATTATTTGTCGATGTAGCAACAATCGGAAATGAAAACTCATACTTCCTTCCTTGAGGTGAAATCAACACAATGCCGATACCTGCTCCTTCGCCATATGTGGACCCATCGAAGAAAAGTGTCTAAGGAGCAACCTCCAGAGAATCCATTGTGTTACAATGCTGAGTGACAAAATCAGCCATAACCTACCCCTTAACTGCCTTAGTCGATTCGTAACGTAGTTTAAATTCTGATAATGCTAAAATCCACTTGCCGATTCTACCACTTAATATCGGCATGGACAGCATATACTTGACTACGTCGTCTTTGCATATGATCGTACATTCGGCAGATAACAAATAATGTCTTAATTTGACACAAGAAAAATATAAACACAGACATAATTTTTCAATGGCCGAATACCTGGTCTCAGCATCCACTAATCTTCTGCTCAAATAATAAATAACACGCTCTTTCCCTTCAAACTCTTGAATAAGAGCTGAACTGATAACGGTATCATCAGTTGACAAATACAACCTGAAAGGTTTCCCGTGTTGAGGTGGAACTAGCACTGGAGGATTTGTCAAATATTTCTTAATCTCATCTAGGGCTAACCGCTGCTCAGCTCCCCATACAAATTCCTGATCGGCTTTCAATTTAAGTAATGGACTAAAAGCCTTGATCCTTCCCGACAGATTAGATATGAATCTTCTAATGAAATTAATCTTACCGATCAAAGATTGCAATTCAGTTTTAGTGGCAGGAGCAACCACCTTGTTAATTGCATCAATAGACTTCCTACTGATTTTGATGCCCCGCTGATGCACCATAAAACCCAAAAATTGACCTGCCGATATACCAAATGCACATTTATTAGGATTCATCTTCAATCCATGCTTCCTTGTGCACTCCAATATCTTTCGTAAATCGGCTAGATGTTTTGTGATATCTCCAGACTTAATCACTACGTCATTAATGTAGATCTCCACTAATGTACCGATGTATTCATGAAAAATAAAGTTCATAGCTCTTTGATAAGTAGTGCCAGCATTTTTCAAACCAAACGTCATGACTACCCACTCAAACAACCCTACATGACCTAGACATCTGAAAGCAGTCTTGGGAATATCTTCTTCAGCCATGAATATTTGATTGTAACCTGCATTACCATCCATGAAGCTGAAATTTGATGTCCAGCTACAGCATCAATCAACAAATCAGCAATCGGCATTGGATAGCCATCCATCGGTGTGGCTTTGTTAAGATTCCTGAAATCAATACAAACACGAAGTTTTCCATTTTTCTTATAAACAGGAACCACATTAGAGATCCACTCTGCATATCGACACTGCCGAATAAGCTTTGCCTCAATTAATTTAGTTATTTCGACCTTAATGTCAGGAAGTATATTAGGGTTGCATCGGCGCGCTGGCTGCTGATGTGGCCAAAATCCAGATTTGATAGGTAACCGATGTTCAACTATCGATCGGTCTAATCCAGGCATTTCAGTATAATCCCAAGCAAAATAATCTTTATACTCTTTTAACAAATCAGTCATTTGCTGCTTACACTTGGAATCTAACTTAGCACTAATAAAAGTAGGTCTTGGCCTATCGCCATCACCAATATCTACTTCTACTAAATCATCTGCCGATGTGAACCCTTGACCTAATTTTCCATCATCGGCAAACCTATCCATTAAAACTCTTCTTCATAACCGACTACTTGGATCGGTGGAATTTCATAATCAGCAACTCTAAGGAACTCTTTTTCCCAAACTTCTCCTGATATGCACTTAGTTCGCTCATAAGTATCTATTTCTGCCGATGCAATGATATAAGAAGAATCACTAGGGACAAACTCAATCTTATCTCCAATCCACTGTACGAGGCATTGATGCATTGTAGAAGGAACACAACAATTAGCATGAATCCAATCCATCCCTAGAAGCAGATTATATGTACCCTTGCCATTAATAACGAAGAACGTCGTCGGCAAGGTTTTACTGCCGATAGTCAATTCGACACATACCGCCCCTTTAACCGGTGACACATTGCCTTCAAAATTCTTCAGCATCATATCGGTTTTGGCCAAGTCTTGATCTCCCTTACCAAGTTTCCGATACATCACATAAGGCATAATATTAATCGCAGCCCCTCCGTCGATAAGTATCTTAGATACAGGCTGCCCATCAACTCTACCTTTCACAAACAAAGCCTTAAGATGCTGTCTTTCGTCATCAGTAGGTTTCTCAAAAACTGCCATCATTGGATCTAGTGTCAACTGAGCTACTTGATCAGAGAGAACAACTTCTTCCTCATTATCAGATAGTGCTAAAAACTCCATCGGCAACATGAATACCATATTAACATCTGCCGATGGACCCTTATTTTTGTGTTTTACCTGCCACTGCTGATGACCGGACCTCTTATTGGAAGAATTTTCCTCTCGGTATAAATCCTCCTGATGCTCACGTTGCATCCTCCTTCTCTGTGTCTTTGTCAGACCCTCCGAGCACCATCGAGGAAACTTGGTTTTCCAAACCGGCTGATAATAGGTCCTAGTTGATTCTACACGGCGTATATTAGGGTCCCTGTAGAATATTTCTTCATCGGGAACTCTTGCGTTTGCCATCTCCTCAAGCTCCTCTTGATTCCTTAGAAAATATCCAGCGCGTTTACCAAGCCTCTCATGTACACTTAGTCTGCCCCCCAGCCGATCATGCACTAATGCTCTGCCTCTAATCGGCTCATTAATAAATAAACCCTGATCACTAGGTTGAAACCTCCTTTCTGACCGATTGACCCCATAATAACCATTGCACTCAGGGCAATTTTCAATAGTTGGCAATTTAATACCTTCTTCCCAGCAATGGATGAAAAACGGGCACCTCCAATGATCTTTATGCCGATGCCATTCTTCCTGATGTCTCTCTTCTTGCTGTTGTCGATATCGGTCATTTCGCTGACGCCAACTCTCCTGCTGCCTTCGATGGGTAATCACAATGCCAGGTCGAGGAGAATTTTTGGAACTACTGCTTTCTCCTAGTAAACCCTTACTTTTTGCATCATCGGTAGTTATCCGATGTTGGGGATCCACTGATGCGTTTTTCTCAGCAGCCTCTAACGTCAATACCTTAGTCTTCCCTTTGGCCTCCAACATATTTGCTGGAAAAGGGTGTTGATCAATTTTCATCAGCTTCTGGGCCTTGGAAGTACCAAACTTAATTCTCCCAGATTCAATAGCTGATTGTAACTGTTGCCTGAACATCTTGCACTCATTTGTACTGTGTGAAGTTGCATTGTGCCATTTGCAGTACAAGATCTTCTTCAACTCTTCTGCCGATGGGATCACATGATTAGGTGACAGCTTAATTTGGCCCTCTTGAAGCAGAAGATCAAATATCTTGTCAGCCTTGGTGATATCAAAGGTAAACTTTTCTGGCTCTTTTTAACCAAAGGGACAAGATATCGGCTTTTTATTCTTAACCCACTCAGCTAAGCCGATAACTGGTTCTTCATCAGAATCAGAATCTCCTACTTCTTCAACAAATGATACTTTTTTACTCCAATTCTTTTTAGGTTCAAAAACCCTAGTATCTTGATCAGAGATCCTTTGCACGAGATGACTGAGGCTTTCAAACTCCTGAGAAGCATATTTGTCTTTGAGATGTGGCAATAACCCTTGGAAAGCCAAATCGGCAAGCTGCCGATCATCCAGCACCAGGTTGTAGCACTTATTTTTTACATCTCATAGCCTTTGCACAAAGCTTTCTACCGATTCATCATTACGCTGTCTCAATTTTACTAAATCGGTAAGCTTCTTTTCATGAATTCCAGCAAAGAAATACTTATGAAATTATTTTTCTAGATTAGCCCAGGTAATAATAGAATTTGGTGGTAACGAAATGAACCATGTAAATGCCGATCCAGACAAAGATGATGAAAATAATCGAACTCTTAATTCATCTCTGCTACCTGCCTCTCCACATTGAATAATGAAGCGATTGACGTGTTCCATTGTTGATGTATCATCTTGCCTAGAGAATTTAGTGAAATCTGGTATCTTGTACCGATTTGGGAGAGGAATTAAATCATATGCAGGAGGGTAAGGAGTCCGATAAGAATAAGTATTGACCTTGGGCTTTATCCCAAACTGATCCTTCATAATTTTTGCTATCTTATCGGCCCAAAAAGCACCAGCCTTCTGCTGACGAACTGGCTGAATTTCTACAGGAGGTACCTGCTGATATCCCTCCACATATCTTTGTGGCCCACGATCTCCAGCAATCGGCATATTTGTCGTTACTTGTGGTCCATTAACTTGCTAGAAAGGATTCATCGGTTGAGCTGCCGATGCTTGATTCTAGAAACCAGCTTGCATATGACCTTGTTGAACCCCTGCAACCTGCTGATTTTGCTGAACTGTATGTTGAACAGGTAACTGTCCTAGCCAACCATTATTAGAACTCATCGGTACAAAACTTACCGATGGCTGGTAATTTGCTGACATTGTTGGATAATTATAACCAGCTTGAGGCATGAACTGAACCCTAGTTTGACTCATAGCAGGGGCTTTCTGCTGCATCGGCAGTAAGCTTGCCGATGGACTTGAATTGGGTGTTTAAACCAAAGGCATCTGGAAACCTCCTAGAGTTGGTTGCATAGTAGTTGTTGTGGCATATTGAGGCACTTGAGCCATCGGCAAAACAACCGATGGTATAGGAGCTTTTCCTACTATGTCAAATACTTGAGGTAACCCAGGATTGAAAGTAGATGACTCCGGAGGCATACCATATCCCCACCAATTAGCAGGAATATGGCTATTCTGAGACACAGGGCCTAACATAGTTGATGCCGATAGATCTGTATTAAGCTAAACTCGTCCTCCTGGTAGTACCGGATCTGATCGTATCGGTGTAGATTGAATATTAGGTAAGCCTGCCGATACTGGAGGAGAAGTAACTTCTGTACCCACAACGGCCGAGGGAGCCGATGGAGTATTAATAGATACCGGCTCTGGTTGATGATAGGCAGGCCCAACATAATGCGGTGCCGTTTGTCCTTCTTTGAGAGTTCGAACCACAGCATTATGAACAGTATTGGACAACACATTGGAATGATTAATTAAAGCATGATTCACTGCAGAATTAACCATCTCTTGAAGTTTACCAGGATTGGAGTCAAACGTAACCTGCCGAGGCAACGGCAAATCTTGCTTCTGGATGACTTGTCCACTCTTGTTTAGGCTAAACGATTTCAGACAAAGCTATGCCTGTATTCTTCTATAGCCTTTTCCATAGCCTACCTCTGCTCTTCCTTAAGATCTTCTTCTAATACCACGATAATATTCTCTGAATTGATCTCGGAATTGAACATATTGATCGGATTGATTGGTCCCACTAGGCGTGCCAAAAGATGTGTTGATGCAAAAGTAGATCTGCAAACACAAAGGGCTAATACCCGAATCGATATCCAAAGCATGCCAGTCGATTTGACCTATTAATCGACAAGGATGAAGATACAAGCACTTTGGTCCTAACAACAGCAATACGCCCGGAAGCCATGGCCAAGAGGTACTCACGCAGAACTCGAGAATCGCCGAAGGTCGCACTAAAGCTATGCAACTCGCCGAATCAATGAGAACTCGTAAAAAGGGAAAATATGCAAATTGACGAAATCGCCGAAAAGTAAGTAGATGCAAAATATGAGTAAAAATTGGTTTTGATATTGATTTTTTTTACATTGCCCCTCAATCTATATTTATACCCTGATCTAAAGAGGCATAGACAAACATAACTAGGACACCAAGTCCAAATCTAAGGAAACACACGACTCTTACATGAATCACACTCTAACAAATATAGAAAAGGAAATCAACTCCTATCTATTTCCCTGTCCGCCTCGATTACGATGGAAATCTTACCGACCTCCTTTCCATCGGCATACTTCCTAGTTTCATCGGCAGTAGCCTTCAAGCCTTCCTTCATCGGCATCGACAATAACATCTCCAACCTTATCAGCAACGCCCGAGTCTAAATCAACCTCTCCATCAATCACCACCATTCATCGGCAATTATCTTTACAAGCTAGTTTTTCATCGGCTATCAGTGTATACAGTAACTTTCTTCCTGCTGATTAGCTCACTCTAATCATTGTGCAAAAAACGGTGTCAACAACGGTTATAAGGAATTCTATCAAGCAATGGTAGGCTTGTCAAATCTTGGTATGAGATTTTTATAAGGGGGAGGGCTGTAACACCCCAGGTGTTTGGCTTCCACATTTGCACTTGCATTTCATGAACATGGGCATCATGCATCCATTCATGAGCTTATATTGCATGAAACATGTTTTTGAAACATTGCAACATATCGTTATATTTCATGTGTGCTTGTTTATGAAATGAATAGTGTGCAACACTCAAGTGCAATATGTGCAACTCACTTTAGTGAAACATAGTTAGTTAGTACTATGCAACAAAATCATGAAACATGTGAAACATGACTATGAAACAAAGGTAACATTTCATTGGTTTTTCCTTGTTTCAGTACATGTAATGCTTGATTTTGGTGTGACCTATGTGTGGTGTGGCTGATAATCCTCTTAAGCAACTTAGTTATACTTAGAATGTCATTTGGAACATTGTTCATGTTGACCATGTTGTCTAATTATGATTTCAAGTAATGGTTTGACTTGTTTTGACCCCTGAACTCTTTGTTTGACTGTTTGAGCAACCTAAAGCAAAGTTGTAGCAAATTTGATAAGGAACAAAAGTTATTTTATGCCCAACTCATGAAAATGTGCACAACATGCTCAAAAAGGTCCCACAAGTCAGTTTTGGGGTTGTATTCAACACTTAGAAAATTTCTAAGTATGAAGACTGGATTTCAGTTTCATTAACATGACTTGTTCACGTTGTAGCTCCCAAACCAAGCCGAACCAGCTCGAGCTCCAATTGACAAAGTTGAAGATCTCACTTAGTACTCCAACTTTGTCAATTATGCCATGAGCTAAATCATTACGGTTTAGGGGATAAGGAGTGATGAACTTGCTCTATCAGACGTAGATGGCTTAACTGAATGGATGCTACAGTGGCCGACCATCTTTAGGACTTCACCGCCGCGTGGAGGCCACCCGTCGCTGATGTCCTGACCGACCAGGCCACGATGGGCTATCGCGTGCCACATCAAGCCATAGCACGCACTCGTGAGCCTCCCAGCGTCCCAGTTCATTTGCCTCTTCCTTCGCCTCTGAGCAGCATCCACCGCGACAGCACTGCCTCCGCCATTGCTGCCGAGCGAGCTCCGCCGTCGCCTAGCTCACTCGCCGCTACAAAATCGATGCCTCTAGCTAGCCCATAGCTCCGCCGTGTCCTCCTCTACCTTGTTGACCTTCTAGCTGAGCCAGATGAGCCTTAGGTGAGGGCCTTTGGCCGTGTTTCCGACGCCGTCGCCATGGCCGTACCTCGCCGATGTGGAGCTCACCGTGGCCTACCACCACCGAAGTCCTCCTGTCCTCTTTTCTTTCCTCCTTCAGCTTCCCCATGAGCCCTAGAAGCTCGTACCGAGCTTAGCCATGCCCTACATGGCCGGACGTTGCTGAAGCATCACCGGATTCCTCCGCCATCTACCATGCACGTCGTCGTTAGTGTTCGAGTTCGGTAGAGGTTGAGGTGAGGGCATAGATAGGTGCGCATTGTTGTGGGGAGCATGCGGGTGCCCTCGGTGTCGCTACCGTGCCGTCGCAAGCATCGTCCCATGTTTCTATCTCACTAACATGCGGGCCCTACTGACGTGTGGACCACGCAGTGCCAGTGACTGTATATTCAGAAGCTTGTTCAAATTTTCAGATTTGAATGCTGTTTTGTGAATTTTGTATCTTCAAATTGGTAGATTCCAAATGGGGTGATTCCAATTTTGTCAGCATCATAGAGAAGTCTAGTATTTAGGAAAAATATGACATGAACACTTGAGGTGGAAAGTTTGGATGAATTAAATATGAACTTGAAATGTGTTTTTAAATGCATGCAAACTTGTTTAAATTATATCTTGAGTTTCTTTGCTCCAAAAATTATGAAATTTTGTGGGTAAGTTATTCTTGCTTAGTAGAAGCTCTGGTAAAAATTTAAGGGTCATTGCATGTATGGTTTTTGAGTTATAGATTTTCCTTTTATCATTGAATGATCCTTGTGTAAATTTTTGTAAATTATCTAGGAATCCATTGACCATGAAATTTTGGGGGGAGTATCCTAGTACCTAAAGGATGCTAGGAAAAATGTAAAATCTATTGCTTGACACTTTTCACTAAGGTTTCCTAATTATGCCATTTTAAGCCATTATGTCTTATCATTTTTGTGTAGGCTGTTATGCTTACTCAAATGGTGTGAAATTTTTATAGTAGTCTACTTGGAGCATGTAGTACCTACTATAATTTTTGTAGATTAAATGATGCAGTTGGCATATATATTTATTATTCCTCTTAAATAATTAAATAAATTAAGAAAGGTATTAAAAGAAATGATTTGGTGATGAACACCTTACTTTCTATAGTTCTTGTGATATGTGTGATGAGTGAGTGAAGTTGATTTCGTCCAGTTGTGTGTTTGCAACATAAGTTAATAATTATTTTTCTGCATCGTGTCTTTCAGGACAGTTCTGGGGACTTTACAAAGTTCCCCATGATAAGTTAGTTTTCTGTGAATGTGGTGAATACCAAAATTGTAGATAACTTATGTATCTAGCTCCTATCAAAATTTGGTGGCATTTGGCTTAGTAGTTTAGGAGTTACAGTCGTTTGAAGTTGGATCACAGTTTTGCCTGCTCTCTGTCTTGTGAAGACAGGTTCTGTTGATTAGAGAAGTTGACCTAGGTAAAGGTTAGAATCATGCCTTGAGGTCTGACAATTAATTGTAGACAATTTCATAAGATTTCCAAATTGTCTTATTGCATGTCATTTGGATTTCTGAATCTCCAGTTATGGCCAGTTTACTGTACCTGCTATATAGTTCCTATGTTGCTGAAATGCAAATGCTTGTGTGTATGCTTTGTTGTAATGTTCTTGTTGATTGTTTAGTGGCTAGCCTAACTTGAGAACATGCTTAGGTGCAGGTGCTAGGTCCTTAACTGAAGATGAGCAATTATACATTAGGTTGTATAAACTTGGTAAGTTAAAGTGATTTGAATAGCGCTTAAGTTGGAATATACGGACTACAATGAGCATGTGCATTCCCCGAGCATCCCTAACTTCGTTCATGTGCATCCATGATATTTATCATGTGCATGTATGCAATAGGTGTGCCGGAGGGAGTGACGTTGCTGGAATTCGAGGGAGCCAACCAGGAGGAGGAGCCCGAGGTGCAGGAAGCCGACAAAGCAGCCGCCGAGGAGTTGCCTGAGTGCCCTGACCACCATCCTTCCTCTTTCCTGAAAGGCAAGCCCTAGAGCATATTAAGCCTCCCATGTTTTTACAAATACCTTGAGTATCTTTTATTAGTTGATGATGTGTTGAAACTAGCGGTTTCAGACAATGTGGGGGAGACTGGGGCCTCCGCCCATCAGGGGTCGCCCTCAGGCGGAGGCTCGGGATAGGCTCGATAGGTGAACTTGTGGGAAGCTGGCACAAAGAACTAGGGTTTCATTAATTCGTTCACCAACCATCTGCACGGTTACAAGTAGTTCCCTATTTATAGGGCTCAACTACTTTATGACATAATTTATTACAATGCCCCTCAACTGCTACAGTACATTCCTGGAATATTCCGCCGCTAGCCTCTTGTTTGCGGGGCAATCCTGCCATACCGTCTTCAAGTAATGGGCCCCCATGAGTAGCCAGCCCACCATGCCTCGGTCTTCGGCCCAAAGGCCTGGGTCCCCTGACGCTGGCCTCCATCTCTAGGGGCACGCCGCTGCCTCGGCGGGTCTCCGCCGGCCGGTTGGAGACATCACCCACGAGTCTCCGCCCGGCCAGCGTGGGGCCATGGTTCTCGACGCTGGCCTCCGCCTTCAGGGGTGCGCCATCACCTTAGCGGGTCTTCGCCGGTCTGGTCGGAGACATCATCCGTAGGTCTCCGCCCGGCCGCGCAGGGGCCATGCTGGCGTGTTTGCGTGGACCACGGGCGCCTACGCTTGAGTACCTGCACACACTTAGGCAAGATTGTTTGTTTGATTAGTTCAGAGGTAGGGCGGCCTCTGCCCTTATTACCGGAGACGCCCGTAAGTCGAAAATGGGGCGGCGTCCGCCTGGGCGGTCGGAGACGTGTGTGCCTGGCCCTGGTAGAATCCACGACGAGGGCGCTGCGCCCTTCGAGCATAGCCAGGAAAGTTCCTTTAGTCAGTGCCGGGTCTTCGCCCTAAGATGGTCGAAGACGCCTTGGCGACACCTCACTGTCGGAGGCCTTCGCCACCCGCCGAAGCCATGTTACAATAGTTCCCCCTTTTGAGACCGTGGTTCGCCTAAGCGTGCCGTGAGCTCAAAACGCCTGGACCAAAGGCGTCCTGCGGGGGCAGAGGCCACACGTGTTGGCGACTTCGAGCGAGGCCCTGCTACTTCCCCCTTGGCCCGCTCTGGCGCTGGCCAGCTGGTCTCATTGAGAGTAGCCGTTGGGCGACCAATCTAGCCGTTGTCCTATAGTGCGCCGTGTCAGTTTCCTGTTGTATACCTTGCGACTTTTTTCAGAGATGACCATTGCTTGGCAGGCGAGTTCTCCTGGGGATGACCGTTGTATGGCGGGAGGCGGACCGTCTGGCCGTGGCCTATATAAGGGTGTTGTTGGTGGCGGGGTCCCCCCCCCCGCTATTGCTCGTTCGCTTTTCACTTGCTCTGAGAAATCGCTCTTTGCCCTCTTTACTCTCGCCTTTTGCTAGCCCTCGCGTGTTCTGCCTGCGTCTCACGCTTAGGCTGCTGTCGCGGTGGCTTTCTTTTCCGCCTCCGCCCAAACTCGCCGGCCCACCTTTTTCGATCCCTATCGCCACCTTCTCGGCGTTAGGGCCGTCGGCTGGGGCGCGCGCTTTGAGGAGTGCATGCTTGCCTCTAGCCTCCACGTTGGAGTTCAAAAAGCTAGTGGAGGAGGATTTGGGGAGTGTCTCTACGTCTATCAGAGACCTGGTCACTACAGGATTCCATAGATATGGCGATAAAGTCTTGGGAGTTTGGCCCCTCCTCCATTACTGAAGAGGCAATCAGTGGAGATGTTGAAGGAATCATGTTTTCCTTCCTCGAGGGTAAAAATCCCTCCTGCCTAGGCCAGACTATTCTGGAACTGGAGGAAGGATATGCGGTGGTCTTTCGGGACTTCTTCACCTACGGCCTCCACCTTCCTTACATCCCCTTCCTTCGCCGGGTGTTGGAGACCTTCAATGTCTAGCTCCATCATCTGACCCCTACTGCTTTCCTCACGCTTAGCAAATTCTGCTGGGCATGCATTTCTTACGGCGCCGAGCCGGATGTGGACACCTTCTGCACGTACTATGAGCTGCAGAAGTAGTCGAAGAAGAAGAAGGAGGTGCGAGAGGGCAAGGAGGTGGAGGTGACCTACCAGTATGGTAGTTGCACTTTTATGTCTAAGAGGAACCAAAGCGTGGACCGCCTGGAGATCTCTTTTTGCTAGAAGGGTAAGTGGGACCGCGGCTGGCTCGAGCAATGGTTCTACGTGAAGACCTACGGGGTCCGCAGCACTACCGAGGATGGCGTGGAGCTCTTGGAGTATCCAATGACTTCACGGATGGAGGAGATGGCGCCGCACACGCACGTGGATCCGCCGGAGGAGGTGTCTCCGATGAGGGAGGCTTGTGATCAGGCTTTTGCGGCAGCGTGCCGCTACTCTGGTGGCCACGATCTGGTGGAGGAGATCATGGCCTCCAACTACTGGCCCTTGGGAAAAAACAACCCAGCCTTTTGGCTGGAACAGGTCAAGGTTCCCGTTTTTGGGCCGGAGGCCGGGATTCCGTTCCCCCACTTCGGTCAGTCCTTGGGGGAGGGGGTGACAGAGGACGGTTTCATCTCCGAAGTTAAGGAAGCCACCATAGGGTTGGTTGGCAAGATTTCCGAGCGTGAGTACACGTCTCGGATGGTCGTGGCAGGACACCATGCCATGGCTTAATCGAGTTTTTGAGGAGGTTGGGATCGTCTACCGGGAGCGCGAGGTTCCCGCTGAGGTCCTGGCTTCGATTGAGAAGAAGAAGAAGAAGAAGGCCTTCGCGAAGAATGTTACGGCGGAGGCCGAGTCTAAGAAGAGGAAGGGCGCCATCGGCTCTTGGGCGCCTATGAAAAAGAAGAAGAAGAGTGGTGCTCCGTTGATCGCGCCGGCCTTGTCTTCTGCTGGTAGTGCGGGCGTTGCCTCTGTCGGTAGTGAAGACATTGAGAGCTCCTCCGTCCCGTTAGTTGACGCATGGGTTACGAGTGGAGATGACCGCGGCTCTCCTTTAGCTTCGGTGTGCCCTGCGAGCGGCGCTGTGAGCGGTGCTAGGCATCCAGGGGCCAGCGCTGCTCCTGCGCGCTCCTCGCATGGTGCTGTGAGTGTCGGCGAACAGCTAGAAGGTAGCACCGTCGAGCCTATGCCCGACATTCTTGGTGGGCTGTGCTCGAGCTGTGAAGAGGACACGGAGGCCATCCCACGGCATGCTCCTTTGTCCCCTACCATTGTCGTGCCTTCGCCCGTGCCAGCGGCCGACGTCGGGTAGGTGGAGGCCGCACTTGCTAAGCAGGCCCCGGTGGCTCGGCCTTCTTCAAGCCCTTCGCCCGCTGAGCCGCTGGCCAAGGAGATCTGGCCCTTTGGGCCTTCGCCACACGATATGGCGGACACTTCTACTTAGTGGGCGCGGCAAGCTGCCCAGCCTAGGCTTTTTATGAGTAAGTTAGTTTGGTGCACATTTTTGTGTTTATTGTCTTCGCCCGGTTCATTCCTTTATGTATTGTGCCGAGTGCTAATACTATGTATGTGTTGCTTTGCAGGTGATATCATGGCTAGACTCCTCACCCTGGAGGAGCGAGCAGCCGCTGCTGGTGCTAGGTTTGGTCCGGGGTAGCCAGAGCTGATGGTGCCGGGTCCGAGTGAGTATAGAATGTTTATTTTGATCATCATTTGGCCTATTGTTGTTGCTAGTTTCTGATCTACCCTCTGACCTGAGATGTTGTTGTTGTTTTTTTATGTAGGCTCCTCCAACACCTCTATCTCAGGTTGGGAGGAGTGTTATCTTGTTGTTCTTGGAGACGTCAGAGGTGGTCTTTGGTTGTTGGTGTGTTTAACGTGAGATTTGCTTTTCTCACCTTATCGTTTCAGTGTTTGTTTGTTCTTCTTTGAACAAATCACTTCAAACAGCATCTGAGGGACATGGATTTCTTCCAACTTCTCCATGTTCATCTAGAACACCAGAGCCTTGGTGCGTCTTCGGTGGTTTTGCCTCTTTCCTTTTTTTAATTTTTTGTGTATGCTCGCTTCTAGACTTGTTTTTTATTCCGTTGTCTCTCTGGTCGTAGGGGTATCACACGGGCGTTGTTATGGAAGAGCGATGTACCCAGTACGAAGAAATGGGGCGGCGTCCGCCTAGGCTGGTCAGAGACATGTGTGCCTGGCCCTAGCGGAATCCACGACTGAGGGTGCTGAACCTCATTCAGCGCCCTTCGAGCATAGTCAGGAAAGTTCCTTTAGTCAGCGCCGGGTCTCCGCCCTAAGACGGTCGAAGACAGCCTTGGCGACACCTCGCTGTTGGAGGACTTCGCCACCTGCCGAAGCCATGTTACAACAATGATGCATTAAGTATAGGAATTAGTTGGAACCAATTGTTGCATTATATATCCATCCTTGTCTAGATATCGCACTGGAATCCTATTTAAGTTCAGGAACGGGTTAAATGCTTAGCCATGCTTAGTGCGATAGAAGTTAGGTGATTTCCTATCACCTACGAGCTTTAGGATGAGATGGATCACGGTTGGCTATATTTGCTATCAGTGGAAAAGAACCATGTTAATAATGAATTAAGACCGGACGGAGTCTTGTGTAGGTTGGACATAGTGACTCCGTCTGTGTCATTTAAGGACCGATACGCTTATGTCCTTATGTCATGTTGAACACAGCCTAACACTTAGCTGGCTGGATAAATTGTTCCGACCACGGAAGCCTAGTAGCTCGACTCAGGCCAGGGATGTGAGCAGTGGCGTGCATTCTGGAGGTAGTACGGATGTGCATAGAGCCATTGGCATAAGTCCAAGGCGGGTTAGAGTCTTGAACAACCTTGGTAGAGTGGTTCTCTAAGAATGTCGATCTGTTTAGACTCGCGACTCCTGAATCATACCAAAGGTGACTCGTTTGCGACCCTGACGGGGGAAGCAGGGTTTGTGTTTAGGAATACCACTCTAGTTGGATAGGAATCAATTCGAATCGCTGTCTCTCCCGGATAGTGAGAACTTGACTGAGCAGCGGCAATGTAGATTCAATTAATCTAACGATATGGTTAAATGATGATGATGATAAGGTTGCCACGATTTATACCTGATATGGTTATTAATGTTTGCATCTTAATCAAATGATTGCTTAGTACAGGTGCTAATATAGATGACAGGTAAATGGCTAAAAGTCACTGCTAGTTCAGGTTAAGAGTTGATCATTATTACTTATGCTTTTCCACAAAAAGAAAGTGTCAGCCAGATCCACTAAATTAAGCTATGCATAATCCTTGGTGTCATTTATTTTGGTTTCCGATGGGTAAGTCTAGCTGAGTACATTCTCGTACTCAGGGTTTATTCCCTCTTGTTGCAGATGACCTTCTATATCAAGGATTATGTAAGTATTGTCTCCACCCGGCGGGTGATGAAGACTAGATCATGGGCATGATCTCTGTTTCTCTTATCTGAATGCTTTTGTGGGTTGTCATCAGCAAACCAGTATTTGTATTTAAACTCGGTTGTGTAAGTCAAACTATTTACTTCCGCGTACTTTACAACACTTGTTTTGTAATAACGATGACTCTGGGGTGATGTAATCTATTTGTAAACCGTCTAGTGAAATGTTGTAACGGATAATATGTTATGTTGGATTACTGTGATCTTGGTTGTATGCAAGTTGGTTTGAAATCCTTCGAGATTTCAGTTGACTACCGGGTTTATATGGGCTCAAGTACGAGAATTTGATCATTTCGGTGATTGTTTTTGTACTTGTGCTCTTATAAATTGGTCGGTTCTGTGATAGCTAGCATCAGAGCTAGATTCAACACTAAACATATCATACGGGTATTTAAAACAAAAGCTTTTGTTGTGAAAATGGTTTTCCAACTTATAGTTATATATAAGTGTTCAAAAATCAAAAATTTATGGTGTACTAGTGATCACATCCCTTGTAGCCCACTTAAGGACTTCTAGGTGGCTTATATATAATTACTAACTTGGGGGAAATTGATTGTTTCTATTTTTGTCATCCATGCGGCGTGATATTGCATGGGTGCCATTCGCTTGAATGGTAATGTATGGATCAATTGCCTCTACGCTAAGGTAAGTGTGAGTTGCGAGAGCATGACCGTCCAACCATCGGTCTAGGGGAGAGTTAGTTGTGGTTACTAGAGTATTTACATGTTGCATACATGTATATATGAAGGTACTTAATTGTGGGTACATCTGTCAGGTAGTTTGGATACCAAAGTATATATATCTGGGGATGTATATATGGAGAGTATCTTAGTTACTACTTTTGTTATTAGCATTATATCTTGTTGGGTTGGGCTGCAATGAAGTTTTCTGCAGGTATGCTAACAACGCACTATGTAGAACGACTAGTTACCGCTAATTGAGAGAACGTATGTATGCCATCGTATATTCCGCTAAAACTTAACTTTTCTTAGGTTTGTGAGGACGTACGGAACAAGCATGCATCATATTCACTCATGTCATTCATATTACATTACTCCCTCCCTTATAATTGCTTATCCCAAGTATTAAGTTCAATCTCTCAGCAAAATAATCCTCTCACGTGAGTGCATCCCTTTTTGATACAGATGGACGCGCCCATGTTTCCTACTGATAGCAGCACCTTTTTGGACTAGTTTGGTACTCCCACTTTGCTCTAGAGGGTGCTCAGTTTAGTTGGGTACCCAGAGGCACCCTGCTACACGTGGAGGCAGGCGGTACCATTGAGAGATGTACCATGGTACGTCATGACCTTTATAGTGCCGCAAAACCCCACGAAACCATTGTGGCATGGGTGGAGCATTGAGACTGATGGGCAAAGCCCATGGGAAGCCGCTCAAGTTGCTGCCCTTGATGTGCTGATGGATATAGCACAGAGCTTTGGGGATGAGTTAGTGGGTGGACCAGCTTCATCCATTCCCCGAGTGGCTCCTACTGAGGCTGAGTGGACTCAAGAGGTTGGCCAGGCCTTGGTTCGAGGCCATGGTGAACGTGTGCAGAGCGACAATGCTAGAATGAGTGCTATGATGGTAGTCTTGAAGCTTTGTCGAGTCAGACAGGACACCCTTTCTAGTGTGCTAGATGAAGTTGGCAAGGCAATGGCAGCCCAGCACAAGTTCAGGTTGCGTGCCCGCAAATATCGCTGTAGGGCGGATGCATGTGGGCGAGCTCAGCAAGAAGTAGATGAGATTCGAGGTATTGCAAATTATCGCCTGCAACAGTGAGGTCAAACAGCACACGAGAGAGACAAGCTTCATAACCAGCTGATGAACCTCACTAGGGAGAGAGATGAGGCGGCACAAGAGTTGGATCATGTGACCCGTCATAGAGATGCAGCTTTAGAGTTAGCAGAAGAAAGACGCTAGGGTTGGATTATGGCTAACCAAAATGCTTTCCAAAGGGAGCAAGAACTCCAAGAATAGCTTGAAGAGCTTTAGGTTGAACACCATCAACTGAACAACCATCTATTTCCTATTCCTCACCCCATACCAAGGTACCCTAATGTGGGTGGACCTCAAGTGATTGAGGTTGATGAAGAAGAAGAGGACGTGCAGATGGATGACAATGCAGCTGAGCCTGCAGATGAAGAAGAAGAGGAAGACCATGGGAAATTGCAAGTGTGCTCATTTTAATGAGTTTGTGAGTGATGCTTTATCGCAAGAGAACAACAATGTTGTGTATGCTGCTTCAAAAAGTCGTAAGAGGGCCTATGAGGCGGGTGCCTCGCAATCCAAGGCTCCAGTCACCCAAAGGGCTCCATTCCGCCCTCCAACATCAGCTACTAAATTCTGCCCACCGCAAAAGAAGAATCCAGGCAGGACTGGATTTTGCAAGGCCTTTACAGTTGCTCTTCCCAAGGGCACTACTAGTCAAGGCAGTTCCAAGGCTCCTCCTAAGCAACATGCCATGCTGGAACTGCAACAAGACAGGCCACTAGGCAAGGGAGTGTCCTTACCCTAAGAAGAATAACTACCAAGGTGGCCATCAGGGACAGGTGAACACACTAATATTGCTGATATTCTGGCAGGAGAGGTGGTAACGGCTGGTAAGTTTCTAGTGGATCAACACCCCGTAGTTGTACTATTTGATTCGGGTGCTTCGCATTCTTTCATTAGTCCCACATTTGCATCCAAGTTTATGTAGAAAATATACACTGTTGAGGGTGAGGGTTATTGTATTAGGGCTGCTAGTGGTACTATCCCAACCAAGCTTGTAGTTGGGGATGTACAATTTGAGATAGAGGGGCAAAGTTATCAGGTTGATCTGGTAGTTTTACCGGGGCTGGGTATCGATGTGATATTGGGAATGAACTGGATGAGCAATCATGGAGTGCTTATTGATACATCGACTAGAGTAGTCATGCTCAGAGATCCTAGAAATCAGGAGGGTTTTCTAGTATAGCTACCCTAGGGACATCAATCTTTCTTGTACAACTAATGTGGTGCAAGTAAAGGCTATGGCAGATATCCCTGTCATGCGTGATTTTCCAGATGTTTTCCCCGATTATTTGCCTGGATTGCCCCCGGATCGAGACATGGAGTTCAAGATAGAGTTGCTACCCGATACAGCGCCCATCTCTAGAAGGCCATATAGGATGCCTCCCAATAAACTAGCCAAACTTAAGACCCAGTTGAATGAACTTCTAAAGAAAGGCCTTATTTGTCCTAGTTCGTCTCCGTGGGGGTGCCTAGCTATCTTTATAAAGAAGAAGGATCAATCACTATGCATGTGTGTAGATTATAGGCCCTTGAATGCAGTTACAATCAAGAATAAGTACCCTCTGCCACACATAGATATCTTATTTGATCAGTTGTCTAAAGCAAAAGTCTTTTCCAAGATTGATTTGAGATCTGGTTATCATCAAATCAAAATTCGGCCTGAGGATGTTCCAAAAATTGCATTCTCTACAAGATATGGTCTGTATGAGTATCTTGTTATGTCTTTTGGATTGACCAATGCCCCCGCACATTTTATGTATCTAATGAATTCGGTGTTTATGCCCGAGTTGGATAAATTTGTGGTGGTATTTATAGATGATATCTTGGTCTATTCTAAGAATGAAGAAGATCATGTTGGACATTTGCGAGTGGCTCTCACTAGATTGCGAGAACACCAGCTTTATGCAAAGTTCAGCAAGTGTGAATTCTGGCTTTGTGAGGTACCTTTTCTTGGACAAGTGTTGTCCGATGGTGGAATTATGGTGGATCCCACCAAGGTGCAAGAAGTGTTGAACTGGAAGGCTCCCATCTCGATGCATGAGGTTCGGAGTTTTCTAGGGTTGGCTGGCTATTATCGTTGCTTCATCCTGGATTTCTCTAAAATAGCCAAGCCTATGACTCGGTTGCTGCAAAAAGACATGAAGTTTGTCTGGACTTCTGAGTGTGATGCGGCCTTTCCACACCCTGCGAACTCTTCTAACTTCAACTTCAGTTTTGGCACAACCAGATATCGAGAAACCTTTTGATGTGTTCTGCGATGCATCAGGTATATGTTTAGGAGGTGTTCTTATGCAAGAGGGTAGAGTCATTGCTTATACCTCTCGCCAACTTTGGAAGCATGAGGTGAACTATCCGACGCATGACTTGGAACTCGCTACAGTTGTTCATGCTTTGAAGGCCTGGAGACATTATTTGCTCAGTAATGTGTGCAACATATACACTAATCATAAAAGTCTTAAGTACATCTTCACTCAACTAGAGTTGAATATGCGTCAGAGAAGATAGCTCAAGTTGATCAAGGATTATAACCTCCAAGTGCACTATCACCCTGGCAAGGCAAACATCGTCGTGGATGCCTTAAGCAGGAAATCTCAATGCCACTCTTTGATTGAAAGTGACTTCCATTTGTCAAAACTCCTTCATCCTGCAGTTCTTTACAACATCACTGTCAGTTGTACTCTATAGAGTTGAATTATTGAGCTGTAGAAGACCGATTCAGGTGTGTTCCACATCAAGCGCAAGATGAAAGAGCAAGAAACCAAACATTTCCGAGTAGATAAGAATGACGTGTTATGGTTCAAGGATAGGTTGGTGGTTTCGAAGGATAGAGAGCTTAGAAATCAAATCATATCTGAAGCCCATTCCTCTAAATTATATATTCATCCTAGTAGTAGCAAAATGTATCATGATTTGAAGCCTCGCTTTTGGTGGACCAAAATGAAGAAAGAGATAGCCACTTATGTGGCTAGGTGTGACACTTGTTGTCGAGTCAAAGCTGTGCACATGAAAGCTAGGATTACTTCAGCCACTCTCTATTCTAGGTTGGAAATGGGAGGAGATAAGTATGGATTTTATAGTTGGACTCCCTACTACTCAGAGGAATTTTAACTCCATTTAGGGTGATTGTAGACCATCTGACCAAGTCTGCACACTTCATTCCTGTCCGCATAGATTTTCGTCCAACTGACTATGCGGAACTGTATTTTAATCAGATAGTCCGACTTCATGGGATACCTCGTACTATTGTCTCGGATAGAGGACCACAGTTCACTGCTCACTTTTGGGAGCACTTACATAGATTATTAGGAACTAAGTTAGTAAGAAGTTTTGCCTATCATCCTCAAACCAATGGACAAACTGAATGAGTGAATCAAATCTTAGAAGATATGTTGAGAGCATGTGTCATCTCGGCTAAGGGTTCATGGGAAAAGTGGTTGCCCCTAGCTGAATTCTCATACAATAATAGTTATCAAGAGAGTATCAAGATGGCACCATTTGAAGCTTTGTATGGCCAAAAGTGTAGAACCCCATTAAATTGGGTAGAAGTCGGTGAAAGGAGATATTATGGAATTGATTTTGTTTAAGAAGCCGAAGAACAAGTCCATACTATCCAAACCCATATGGCTGCAGCTCAGGCTAGGCAGAAAAGTTATGTTGATCGACGTAGAAAACCTATTGAGTTCGAAGTTGGAGACTTCGTTTATCTGAAAGTCTCACCCATGAAGAGTGTCCAACGCTTTGGTGTGAAGCGAAAGCTTGCGCCGAGATATGTTGGTCTGTTTGAAATCATTGGACAAAGTGGTAAGGTAGCATACAAGATCCAATTACCTCCTAAGATGAGTGCTATCTTCAATGTCTTTCATGTATCCCAATTGAAGAAATGTCTTCGCGTCCCTGAAGAGAGAGTTCCACTAGGGGATATCGAGTTAAAATCTGATTTGACCTTTGAAGAAAAGCCGGTCCAAGTAATTGACACTCGTGAGCGAGTGACTCGGAGTCGGGTGGTCAAGTTTTACAAAGTCGTGTGGAGTAATCAGGGTAGTGAATGTGATGCAACGTGGGAAAAGAGAAGATTATTTGAGGGACGGTTATAAGGAATTCTATCAACAATGGTAGGCTTGTCAAATCTCGGGATGAGATTTTTATAAGAGGGAGGGCTGTAACACCCCAGGTGTTTGGCTTCCACATTTGCACTTGCATTTCATGAACATGGGCATCATGTATCCATTCATGAGCTTATATTGCATGAAACATGTTTTCGAAACATTGCAACATATCGTTATATTTCATGTGTGCTTGTTTATGAAATGAATAGTGTGCAACACTCAAGTGCAATATGTGCAACTCACTTTAGTGAAACATAGTTAGTTAGTACTATGCAATAAAATCATGAAACATGTGAAACATGACTATGAAACAAAGGTAACATTTCATTGGTTTTTCCTTGTTTCAGTACATGTAATGCTTGATTTTGGTGTGACCTATGTGTGGTGTGGCTGATAATCCTCTTAAGCAACTTAGTTATACTTAGAATGTCATTTGGAACATTGTTCATGTTGACCATGTTGTCTAATTATGATTTCAAGTAATGGTTTGACTTGTTTTGACCCCTGAACTCTTTTGTTTGACTGTTTGAGCAACCTAAAGCAAAGTTGTAGCAAATTTAATAAGGAACAAAAGTTATTTTATGGCCAACTCATGAAAATGTGCACAACATGCTCAAAAAGGTCCCACAAGTTAGTTTTGGGGTTGTATTCAACACTTAGAAAATTTCTAAGTATGAAGACTGGATTTTAGTTTCATTAACATGACTTGTTCATGTTGTAGCTCCCAAACCAAGCCGAACTAGCTCGAGCTCCAATTGACAAAGTTGAAGATCTCACTTAGTACTCCAACTTTGTCAATTATGCCATGAGCTAAATCATCACGGTTTAGGGGATAAGGAGTGATGAACTTGCTCTATCAGACGTAGATGGCTTAACTGAATGGATGCTACAGTGGCCGACCATCTTCAGGACTTCACCGCCGCATGGAGGCTACCCATCGCCGATGTCCTGGCCAGCCAGGCCACGACACATCAAGCCACAGCACCTGCTTGTGAGCCTCCCAGCGTCCCAGTTCATTTGCCTCTTCCTTCGCCTCTGAGCAGCATCCGCCACGACAGCACTGCCTCCGCCATTGCTGCCGAGCGAGCTCACTCGTCGCTGCGAAATCGACGCCTCTAGCTAGCCCACAACTCCACCGTGTCCTCCTCTACCTCGTTGACCTTCTAGCTGAGCCAGATTAGCCTTAGGTGAGGGCCTTTGGCCGTTTTTCCGACGCCGTCGCCATGGCCGTACCTCGCCGAAGTGGAGCTCACCGCGGCCAACCACCACCGGAGTCCTCCCGTCCTCTTTTCTTTCTTCCTTCAACTTCCCCATGAGCCCTAGAAAGCTCGTACCGAGCTTAGCCATGCCCTACATGGCCGGACGTTGCCAGAGCATCGCCGGATTCCTCCGTCGTCCGCCATGCATGTCGCCGTCAGTGTTCGAGTTCGGTAGAGGTTGAGGTGAGGGCATAGATAGGTGCACATTGTTGTGGGGAGCACGCCGGCGCCCTCGGTGTCGCCGGAGAAGCCGCCGTCGGCGAGCTTCGCCGTTGCCGCGCCATCGCAAGCGCCGTCCCCTGTTTCCGTCTCACTGACATGCGGGGCCTGCTGATGTGTGGACCCCGCGTGCCATATATTCAGAAGCTTGTTCAAATTTTCAGATTTGAATGCTGTTTTGTGAATTTTGTATCTCCAAATTGGTAGATCTAAATGGGGTGATTCCAATTTTGTTAGCATCATAGGGAAGTCTAGTATTTAGGAAAAATATGACATGAACACTTGAAGTGGAAATTTTGGATGAATTAAATAGGAACTTGAAATGTATTTTTAAATACATGCAAACTTGTTTAAATTATATCTTGAGTTTCTGTGCTCCAAAAATTATGACATTTTGTGGGTAAGTTATTCTTACTTAGTAGAAGCTTTGATAAAAATTTGAGGGTCATTGTATGTATGGTTTTTGAGTTATAGATTTTCCTTTTATTATTGAATGATCCTTGTGTAAATTTTTGTAAATTATCTAGGAATCCATTGACCATGAAATTTTATGGGGAGTATCCTAGTACCTAAAGGATGCTAGGAAAAATATAAAATCTGTTGCTTGACACTTTTCACTAAGGTTTCCTAATTATGCCATTTTAAGCCATTATGTTTATCATTTTTGTGTAGGCTGCTATACTTGCTCAAATGGTGTGAAATTTTTATAGTAGTCTACTTGGAGCATGTAGTACCTACTGTAATTTTTGTAGATTAAATGATGCAGTTGGCATATATATTTATTATTCGTCTTAAATAATTAAATAAATTAAGAAAGATATTAAAAGAAATGATTTTGTGATGAACACCTTACTTTCTGGTGTTCTTGTGATATATGTGATGAGTGAGTGAAGTTGGTTTCGTCCAATTATGTGTTTGCAACATAAGTTAATAATTATTTTTTAGCATCGTGTCTTTCGGGATAGTTCTGGGGACTTTATAAAGTTCCCCATGATAAGTTGGTTTGCTGTGAATGTGGTGAATACTAAAGTTGTAGATAACTTATGTATCTATCTCTTATCAAAATTTGGTGGCATTTGGCCTAGTAGTTTAGGAGCTACAGTCGTTTGAAGTTGGATCATAGTTTTGCTTGCTCTCTGTCATGTGAAGACAGGTTCTGTTGATTAGAGAAGTTGACCTGGTAAAAGTTAGAATCATGCCTTGAGGTCTGAAAATGAATTGTAGACAATTTCATAAGCTTTCCAAATTGTCTTGTTGCATGTCATTTGGATTTCTAAATCTCCAGTTATGGCCAGATTACTGTACCACTATATAGTTTCTATGTTGTTGAAATATAAATACTTGTGTGTATGTTTTGTTGCAATGTTCTTATTGATTGTTTAGGGGCTAGCCTAACTTGAGAACGTGCTTAGGTGCAGGTGCTAGGTCCTTAACTAAAGATGAGCAATTATACATTAGGTTGTATAAACTTGGTAAGTTAAAGTGATTTGAATAGGGCTTAAGTTGGAATATACGGACTGCAGTGAGCATGTGCATTCCCCGAGCATCCCTAACTTTGTTCATGTTCATCCATGATATTTATCATGCGCATACATGCAATAGGTGTGCCGGAGGGAGTGACGCTGCTGGAATTCGAGGGAGCCAACCAGGAGGAGGAGCCCGAGGTGCAGGAAGCCGACGAAGCAGCCGACGAGGAGTTGCCCGAGTGCCCTGATCACCATCCTTTCTCTTTCCTAAAAGGCAAACCCCGGAGCATATTAAGCCTCCCATGTTTTTACAAATACCTTGAGTATTTTTTATTCGTTGATGATGTATTAAGTATAGGAATTGGTTGAAACCAATTGTTGCATTATATATCCATTCTTGTCTAGATATCGCACTGGAATCCTATTTAAGTTTAGAAACGGGTAAAATGCTTAGCCATGCTTAGTGCGGTAGAAGTCAGGTGATTTCCTGTCACCTACGAGCTTTAGGATGAGGTGGATCACGGTTGGCTATATTTGCTATCATGGAAAAGAACCATGTTAATAATGAATTAAGACCGGGCGGAGTCTTGTGTAGGTTGGACATAGTGACTCCGTCTGTGTCGTTTAAGGACCGATACGCTGTACGTTATTATGTCATGTTGAACGTAGCCTAATACTTAGCTAGCCAGATAAGTCATTCCGACCATGAAGCCTAGTAGCTCGACTCAGGCGGGGGACGCAAGCAGTGGCATGCATTCTGGAGGTAGTAAGGATGTGTGGAGAGCCATTGGCATAAGTCCAAGGCGAGTTAGAGTCCTGAACAACCTTGGCAGAGTGGTTCTCTAAGAATGTCGATCTGTCTGGACTCACGACTCCTGAATCGTACCAAAGGTGACTCGTTTGCGACCCTGACGGGGGAAGCAGGGTTTGTGTTTAGGAATACCCCTCCAGCTGGATAGGAATCGATTCGAATCGCCGTCTCTCTCGGATAGTGAGAACTTGACTGAGCAGCGACAACGTAGATTCAATTAATCTAACGATATGGTTAAATGATGATGATGATAAGGTTGCCACGATTTATACCTGATATGGTTATTAATGTTTGCATCTTAATCAAATGATTGCTTAGTACAAGTGCTAATATAGATGACAGGTAAATAGCTAAAAGTCACTGCTAGTTCAGGTTAAGAGTTGATCATTATTACTTATGTTTTTTCGCAAAAAGAAAATGTCAGCCAGATCCACTAAATTAAGCTATGCATAATCCTTGGTGTCATTTGTTTTGGTTTCCGACGGGTAAGTCTAGCTGAGTACATTCTCGTACTCAGAGTTTATTCCCTCTCTATATAAAGGATTCTGTAAGTATTGTCTCTACCCGACGGGTGATGAAGATCATGGGCATGATCTCTGTTTCTCTTATCTGAATGCTTTTGCGGGTTGTGATCAGCAAACCAGTATTTGTATTTGAACTCGGTTGTGTAAGTCAAACTATTTGCTTCCGCGTACTTTACAACACTTGTTTTGTAATAACGATGACTCTGGGGTGATGTAATCTATTTGCAAACCGTCTGTGAAATGTTGTAACGGATGATATGTTATGTTGGATTACTGTGATCTTGGTTGTATGCAAGTTGGTTTGAAATCCTTCGAGATTTCAGTTGACTACCGGGTTTATATGGGCTCAAGTGCGAGAATTTGATTGTTTCGGCGATTGTTTTTGTACTTGTGCTCTTATAAATTAGTCGGTTCTGTGACAGGTATGTTGCAAGTGTTTCATACGGATGTTGCAAAAGTAGATCGGGATGTTTCATATTTTGTTGCAATGATTGTGCACGTATGTTGCAAGCTTCTGTTCTAAATATTTTATCTGTTTTAATGTATGTTATATTGTGTTGTATCTGGATGTTGCATATGTTTCACACGTACATTGCAAATGTTTTATCTGGATGTTGCATATATTTTTCAATGTCTTTTTCAGGTGTTTTTACAAATGTTTTAGATGCTTTGTTTCAAGTGTTTTAAACGCATGTTTCAAGTGTTTCATCTATCTTCTCACATATGTTGCAAATTTTTATCTCGATGTTTCAATAACAGATCGGGTGTTGCTATTGGGGACTCACCTGCCACAACAGGCGTCCGAATGGGGGAAGTAGAGGGGTACGAGCAGTCTCCTGTGGGGTCAGGAGGCACGGGCGACGTCCGGACGGCGTGGGTCCCCACGTCGGTGTGCGAAACGGAGTGCAGGCGGGTCCGCACGGTTCTTATAATTGATTAGTTTTCCTTATACAGCTGATTGAACCTTTTCTTTTATGTCATAAATATATCCTATTTCCTTAAATGTTAGTAGTTATTTAATATCTCCTTATTCACATAAAAATGTTCATCAATAGGAGTATCTTTAATTATTATTAGTTCGTTTTTTTATTAATTAATTTCCTTAGCAGCCAAATGAGCTTGCAGAGTTCCGCACGCTGTCCGTCTCCCTCCGGGCTCCGGCAGTCCGGCTACCTCGATGGATGGCCCAACAAGGTCCAATGGCCCAATGTTTCTCCTCCTGGCCGGTCGGCGGTCGCTGGTATCGCACTTGGCACTCAAGCGCATCGCTCTCCTCGGCAAAGATGGCAACGGATCCGTACGCGATAGCCGACCGGTATTTGATGCATTGGAAGATGGGTTGAGATCGTATCTCTACTCATGGGTATCTAAATGGGTAAGAATCTATTTCCGATGAGTATAGTGGGTACGGGAACGTTTTCTGTTTACCTGTCCCCGTTACCTATTGGAAAATCCGACTATTTAAGCTATCATGCGAATATTAGGTCTAAAGAAGCTCAACATAAGTATTTTGGTCCAAATCGGAACAATCTTATATATAGTTTGTGTGTTCTAGGAATCATATTTTAATTTTTCCTCACCATCTTCACCAGCAGCACAAACACGCCTGCCTCACAAGCGTCCGTGCCCCTCGCTTCCTCAGTTCGGTCTCTCTACCATCTTTGCTCGTCCTCCTCGCAATCTCACTCTTTCTCTTCGACATCTCCGAGACTCCGACACTTATACCTGGGTGAAGAAAAAATGTCTCCGATTATAAAGCTATGACTTAAGTGTTCTTATTTATCGAGTATGTAGTATCTGTCGGGTACAGAATAGACAAGAATCTGAGACAGGATAAATTGTCCCTAGCGGAAAAAAAAAAACGTTCCGGCGATACCGATGGCTACATCCCGTTGCCATCCTTACTCCTCGGGGTCTTCACGCCGGCCAGCTTCTGCTTCTCCCTCCCCTGGCCCTCTCTATCCAAAATCCCAACCAAACCCTAGCGGGCGGTGGCGTGTACGCCCTCCGACGCGCGCAGAGCCAGGCGAGGGCACTGGGTGTGGGCGGTTGAAGGGCGCCGGCTAGGCGGACTTCGGCCGGGTGGCGGCTGCGGCCGGGGCGCTGCGCCTGCGCTGGACAGTGGGCACGTGGGCGGCCCGTGGCGCTGTCCCCCAGCCGGCAGCTCGTCTTAGGCGGCCGCGCCGCAGGTGGCCGGCGGCCGGCTGCTCGGGCTGCTGAGTGAGCGACTGGACGCCAGAGCCTATGCCTGCAGCAGCGCACTTCTGCAACCTGCAGTGGCACCGAGTGACCGAGGCATGAGAAGGTCTGACCGACTGGAGTGTTCAGCAAGCCACCGACTGTGAACCCAATTTGTAAGCTAATTTGCTTAATTGGCATTCTATTTCAATGTAGTATAGTATTGTCGATTGCCATTTGTGAATACTTGTGAAACATTGCAAAGGCATTGAGCATTGCTTGAGTGTGATTTACTGGTTTTAAATCACTGGACTTTAATTTTAAGTCAAACATAAAGACAAAAAGAACTGGTACCACTAATTCTTAGCTCAACTAGTTGAGTGCGCCGTTTGTTGCTCCGGGCAAAACATTTCATTTCACCATAGTGAAAATATCTAATTAAACCTAGACACTTCATCATAGTTGAGATGTTTAATAAACTAAGGTAGTGGCTTTCCTGAATCCCAATTGTGATATATTACAAAACCACAATGTGTGGTCAAGCTATAATGCAATTTTCTAGTGCCCTCAACTCTCCTGGCACAAATTTCACTGCCCTTATTCAACTTCCAACTTGGAGCCATTTCATGCAGAAAATTGAAGGCACTCCAATTAAACACGTAAATTTCTTCCACATCAATTGTGATCAGTAAAATAAAATAGTGGAACTTGTGAGTATGCTACGAAGACCTAAAGCAGCAGAAGAGTAGGTACATTTTGCAAAAGGAAATATAAAATAAAAAAATTGTAAGTTTAAAAACCATACCCTTCATAAGACTATGTTCTGTACTATCATAAAAGTTCATTTAATTTGGATAACAATAGAATGTTGATTCATAAGATTTCTCTAGTTCGACTTCATGTGTTTGTTGCACAATTTACGGAAGCCCTTGCCTCCCGTAAAATTGAGTTGCATCCAATGTTTTTAAGGCGGTAAGGCGAGGCGTGGCGACTGACTACCGCCTTACGCTTAAGCGAGTAAGGCGTAAGGCGAGGCGACACCTTAACAACTTAAGAAAAGTTTAAAACAACAGCTCAGAGCAGCAAATGGTGAAGAAAAAAGAAAAGGAAAAACGAAAAAAGAGCAGGGGAGGAGTAAGTGGTCTGGCCCAGCCCACCAGGCAGCCCATGTGGAGCTCACGTCTTCATCTCTCTCTAATCCCTCTCTCCTCAGCGCCGCCGCAACTCAGCTGCTTAGCACCGCCGCAACACTCTCCCAAATCCCTCTCTCCGTCTCTTGCTTCCCTCTCTCCTGCAGGCCAGCGCCGATTGGCAGGCGGCTGCTCCTCGCGAAACTTGACCAGAGGGGGAAGTTGTTCTTGAGGGGGAAGAGGACACGGCCGCATGGCTCGGCTGCGGGCGGGTAGGCGTCAACTTCCCACGGCAGCGGAGGGGATGCAGCGGCGCGGGCGAGCGTGCTGCGGCTTCCTATTCCTCTATCGCTCTCCCGCTCACTGGTTGGTCTCCCGCGCACCTGCTCTGTTTCTCCTGCGCGCCCGCTCCCTCTGCGCGCGACATTTTCTTCCTCGTGCTCGCCCTCTTTCGTTTTTCTCCTGCCGATTCTCCCGCATATGGCGCCCGCCACGCACGATTTGGGCGAATCGGACGCCAAATCGACGATTTTTGGATGCCACGGTCATAAGGCGGACGCCATATGGATCTAAGGCGAGTCGTCTGCTGCGGCGTCCCGCGTGGAGCGCCGGCGCTTAAGCGACGACAAAGCGACGCCTTGAAAACATTGGTTGCATCCACTGCTGAATCATTGGTAGAAGAGATCGTCTGGAATCCACAGTATGATTCATTTATCTTGATAATGCAGGGGCAATTTATCTTGATGATGCAATCATAGAATCAATTAAAGAATATATCATCGAACCAGCGCAATGTTTGTTTATGCATTGAAATAGAAATTATTTGTACCCTCAAAAGTAATTCTTTTGTCACTTGAAAGTGGGCAAAAGGTCTGTAATCCATCGCTTCTAAGTGTTATGATCTAGGGAGAAGACTGAACGTGATTTAAAATGGCCCCAACGATCATGGATCCATCCAGCTATTCCCCGCATCAGATCAACACGAAAGGCAAGATGAGTTGCTAAAACTGAAATGAAACAGAAATCCTTTTCCTAGAAAAATAGGTATTATATCTTTAACAGTAATCAATATGTACGGTGGCTGTTAATCATTTAACAGTAATCGTGATTAGTCTTCCTGTGTCTTGGTCGTGCAAAACCACTTCACGCAGGCGAGCGGTGGTCTGGTTCTTGTCCTCGCTTCCCTGCCTCCCTCAATTCTGCAGTCTGCTCCGGTGGCCTTCACCCGCTGCAATACTGCCATACATCTCTGCCAGCTGCTGGCGCCATGTACTGCCCAGTGCCAAGATTGTCTTCTAGCTACCACCGCTCTTTGCTCCCCATCTAGAAGTTTAGATCGAGATGTGTTGTGCTATTGTGCTTCCTGCTTTGCATATTCATATGAATGAATTTGTAAACCGTAAGCGGGCGGCGGCTGATGACTTTGGCTGTGACCACTAACCTGCCGAGCCCTTCAGCCTAGCCCTCAATTACTAAAATGCCCTCTACAATATATTTCTCAATTAATTACTTAGAAAATAGAAAAAAAATGAAATAACCTGGAGGTACCCAGGTACTTTTCCAACCATTGTAAAAGATCTCTTGTTTTATAGTCATACACAACATTATCTGGAGATATAATTAAATTTTATATAAGAGCACTTCCGCAATAGATAAACTACCTACGGACAACACTCTTTCAGTAAAACTTCTCCAACAGCGGGTTTTGAGATTACAATTGGAACAGAGACAACACACCAAATAGCAGTTCCAAAGGACACAATCTTCAATCATCAGCTTATATGTACAGTTGGAAAAAAGTAGTAATAGGACTAAAAAGAGATTGCCTGCTCTTCATTTATTAATACAAGGTATTCATCTTTCTTCCAGCAAACATTATGACCCAGCACGTGTGCTTCCATTTATCATCCAATATGTTAAGCAGCAAAATTGCAGAACTTATTGACATCAGAACACAAACAAAACTGTAGAAGCAACGCACAAGTAGAAGATCAGTGCTTCCACTTCACAAACATGAGTAGCACACAACAACGAATATTTCATCGCAGTTAGACCAAACTCCTGGGCAGCAGCAGATTGTTCACAAAGCATCTGGTAGGCGAAAGGATAGACATATGCCTGAATGAGGATTCAGGACACAACCATGGCACACGCATCAACCATGGTACTCCAGCGCAGCAGCAGCCAGTGGTGAGAAAGGGGCCGAGGAGGAGGGGAAGGAGCTAGGGCCGTTGCACGGGTAAGCCATGCTGGGGTGCACGAGGAGGAGGTGCTCATCGGATCTCTCGACGATGGTGGCGTAGAGAGGCTCGGTGTTATGACTCTGGAGGACGACTTTGTTGGGATGGCCGGGGCGGACATGGCGGCTTGGCGGTGGAGATCCAATCGCTGCGTGGTGGTGAACTTGGCGCTGGTGAGGACGGTGGCGGCATAGGAGGACTGTCTTGCGTGTGATCACAGTAGCGGGAGGAGACTACGACCATGGAAGATCGGAGGAGGGGGCGTCGCAGCGTGGCAGAGTGAGCGGGGCAGGGAGTGGCCGGGGAGATGGATGGAGGGGAGACTTGAGAGGGACAGGAACACCGTGGTGGTTGCAAGTCGTCGGGGCAACAGACGATAGAGTTGGAGTGAATTGCGGTCGGAGCGAGCGGCGAGGCCCGATGAGGTGAGAGCGTGGATGAGACTGCAGAGGGCGGGTTGGGGCGGCAGTTGGTCCTTGCCAGGTTCTGGCTGCTGACTCGGTCGTGGACTCACCGATGACGACTGGTGGCACATAACTGGATGTCAGCCGCACTGGACTGAGTGCGGCGACTGGTGGCTGGAACTAGGGCATCGAGCCTGGAACCGGGACTGGGGCGTGGTAAAATTTTGAAAAGGGAGTGCGCCAGTCTCCCTTCTATGTGCGATGGAGAGGGTGCTGAAACTGGAGCAAGGGGTGGATGACCATGCGATGGGTGAGGACAGGAACCTCACATATTTTTTAAGCAGCAGAGATTCTATGGATATGTGTGCTCAATTATGTGTTATATCTGTTATATATTATGCAATTACTATTATTATGTGGTATTATACATGTAGGAAGAATAGAATTGGGGGAACTGGATTAAAGGGCCTGTTTGGTTTGGGGCTGGAAAAGGTTGCCTGGGCCAGGCATGCATCCCAGGCGTCCATGCAGGAACTAATTTGAGAGTGAAGTCGAAGGCGTGAAGTCGTGGATTGAAAACAGGACAAGCTAACTAATTTGAGAGTATAATTGTCTATGCAGAAACTTGTAAAATTTATTGATAAATAATCACAGTCCCAAATGACATGAGACCAGCCCTGTTTGGTTCATAACCTTGTTCTCTTTATGTCAAAAATGTTCATGCCATGCAACTGTTGTCTATATTTCCATAATGGTTGATGTGTGTAGATTGTTAAATACATAACTGATTTACCGTTGCACAAAAAACCTTATGAAACCAACATTGTTAACTTCCTCGAAATATTTAATGGCATGGAAATTTAGTTGCATAGTACAATACTTGATTTCTTTGTGTAAGCTAGCAAAATTTGTAAAGTTATCTAGTACATCATTATGTGCAACTGAAATATACCCCCACTAGTGGTAGCTTCACATGATCATAATTCTACAATTCATGTTTAATTTATGTTATCTAAAATTTACTATTCCTCCTGCCGCACTTACTACCTATGTTACTTGAAATATGAGATGTATAAAATTGTACTTGGGTCAAGTGCCCTTCTGTTTTCTTGCCTTTTGTTTGAGATAAGACCACCACTAAATATTTGTTCTCTATAGCTCTCTTCTGAGGATCATCAAGTTGCAGCCCTCACTTGTGTTGAGGTGCCAGTTGACGGGCTGCCAGCAAGGTCTCAAGAGGCAAGCCGTCGCCATCCTTTCACTGAAGGACAATATAGAAAGTATGATACTTAAATGGGTGATGTTCTTTCCAACATTTTGCCCCCCATCTTTGAACTCAATATTTATTTACTCTTTCTGTTCTGACACAGTGATGAACATGAATGACTAAGTGGCAACTGTCTGAGGAATCAGTTTTCGTATCCAAGATTTACCTTTTGCTTTAGGAACTCAATGCCTATTTGACCTATCTGTGAAAGTGTTTAAAGATTTACTTTAAATCCACCTTGGAGCAGTGTGTCATATGGTTTACTAGAGCAATGACTGAATCTGTTCTAGCCTTTTAAATTTAGACACTTCCTTCAAATCTTGGTACAATATAATACAACTCTTGAGTTATTGTGTTGCTGCTCTAATAGTTGAACTTAGCGCTCTGATATTACGCATGCTCTGAATTAGTAAGATGGTCTGATGGTGAATTCTGTAGTACAGAAGGCAGGATGGATTTAGCAAAGGTACCGAACTGTCTTGCAATGTTTATGTGAGGAAGTGTGACTGTCTTGTTCAATGTCTATGTGAGACAGTTTATGCATCCCCCCGCCACCCCCCCCCAAGTC
The DNA here is from genome assembly GCF_019320115.1 of Miscanthus floridulus. Classification (NCBI taxonomy): domain Eukaryota; kingdom Viridiplantae; phylum Streptophyta; class Magnoliopsida; order Poales; family Poaceae; genus Miscanthus; species Miscanthus floridulus. The sequence continues at coordinate 44,328,392 of NC_089591.1, forward strand.
TACAGCTACGAAATGTGTGCGATGTGACATTGGTTTGTGCTCTGTACTGTGCTGTCAATGGAGACTTGTTAGCTCTTATCATGGTAGTAGCTGTTGCAGGCTTTTTATAAGTGTGTTAGTTAGATTATTTTAATACATACTTGCTAGTTCCTGCTTCCAACCTGTAAGTGAAAATGCTTTTTGAGCTTTCCTGTGCAAGCATGAATTAATCATACTCTTGTTTCAGACTAACAACGTTGTTTTTTGCTTCCACAATGTGCTAATGCTCATGCTATTGGTTGCTTTACCTTGCCTGTTCAGCGGAAATTAATAACAAGGAAAATAATAGAAGATGTGTGAAGGTTCTGATTCATCCGAATATCTGCCTGAAGCTGAAGAGGTGGTTCAGGGAGGTGATGATACAGATTTTGAAGATGAGCCAGTACCCCTAGAAATTCAGGTGCTTCTTCTGTCTTGACTGGTGTGGGGGTGGGGGGTCATAGAGAGCAATGCTGTGTACATACTTGGCTAACTAGTACACATGCTTACTGCTCTGTATTTTCCGATAACAGCCCCCTGTGCAAACTAGAGTTAGGAAAGTCTGTGCCAAAAGGGCAGAAAGCAGCGCCAACATGGCTCCTGGAGAAAGGCAAGCCAAGAGAGTGAGGCCAAGTGCACCAATAGAGGTGTCTCCTGGAGTTTCAACTGAGTCTAAAAGGCAACATACATCAGCCCAAGCTAAAGATAACGCGCAGGAAAAATTTCCTGAAAACAATGGTGCGAATAGGCCTGCTAGACCTCTGATGGACCAGTCATATCCAGATGATGCACAAGGTGATGATGAACGTGAACAAGGTGAAGAGCAGACCAATCAGCAGACCAAGTCTACAGATGAAGGTTTGTTATAGTTATATGACCATCAAGCTTTTCTCACTGTTTGGTACACTATTTGATGATTTCTAACAATCTGATTGAATGAAAACTATTTAGTACCTTGGCGAAGAGTTCTGAGGAAACCTACAGCTGCAACCAATGGATTTAAGCTTCCCATCTTTGTTGCCAAAGGGAACAGAAGGCCACATGAACCAGTGCAAGCTGCCAAGTTTGCATCGGAGGCTGGTGTAATCCTTAGGTCTCAAGTTCCTATCTTCGCAGATTGGAAACAATACAAGAAACAGACTGAACATTTTGACAACTTTATGGGCAAGCTAGCTGTAAGTATCTATCTACACCCTTTTTGTTACATTCAACTCTGATATGCCCTTGTGTAGCTTAGTAATGATTTGCATTCACACTGCCAGGGGAGGTTGGGCATTAACACCAATGATAAGCCAACAAAGAAAGCATGTGTCAGTATATTCAAGTCTGGGGTACGACAGATACGGCACAGGTTGAAGCAAGCTTACTTCAATGGCGTCCCTACTAATGAGATCAGAACGACCTCTCCTGTTCCTTACATGACTGATGCACAGTGGTGTGAACTTGTCGAAACGTGGTCAAGTGACAAGAACAAGGTATGTGCTACCTTATCTCATAGTCTTTCTATTTTCTACTTGTGCTGTTTTCTAACACAAATAACTCTTGTAGGCAATCTGTGCGAAGAACAAGAGGAGCCGCAGTAAAGTCAAATACCATCAGGCTACAGGATCTCGCAGCTATGTTGCACATTTGCACTCATTTGTAAGTGATGGTTGTCTTTTGTCATTACTTTTATATTCAATAGCCACTGTTTTTGTGTAATAGTTTGAGAAGTTAGAACCTCATTGCTGTGCAACTTCCATACTCAAATAGAAGGAGAACAACAAGAACAAGGATCCAGAACTCGGTGAAGAACTTGATGCAGTGGAAGTCTTCAAGGACTGCCATACCAGCAGCAAAAAGGGCCTGAGTGACATGGCAAGAGAAGCAATTGTAAGTCCCTTCATATGTTCATTTGCTTTCCTTGCAATCAGCTCATGTGATCGGCATATGGAATTTTTATTTTTCAGCTTGATTCTTTTGGCCATGCTCAGATTTTGTCATTAGCAGTAGACAGTAGCAGTAGCAGCATCAAAGAGTAGCAATAATAACTATTTACAATACATGTTGGGTAACTCATTGACTATGAGGGACCATAATAACCACTTATGCTTCTTTTTGGTCCCTCATGGCATAAAAGCAGTATCAGCATCAAGAAAAACACAACAAATGGATAGCTCATTGACTGAACCTATAAATATCATGTTTCACTGGCTATACCTGTTTTGCATCTTAAATATACCATTTTTCTTCACTCTAAAGTTTAAAGGTATTGGATAGTAACAAGTAATCGCATGTGCCTTTTTACATAAAATATATTGCCTATATTTCTATAATACGTGCTACTTAATATATCATGATGCAACCTTTGGGAATTAGACCAACTTTGAACTCTCTTTTTTATGGTTATATGCAATTATTTATGCTCAAAGATGGAAACCTACATCGTTGTAGTCACGCGAACAGTTGGAATCAGGAAAATCCATGCATTACTTAGTTTGGGTTAATCATAGTATCTTTGTTCTGTGCTTGTTTATTCATTGGAAATCCAGTCTTCTTCCACTATCACTATGCTAATGTTTAATCCTTGGATTTTGTAGTCTACTATGGAAACTATGCGAACACAACCCGTTGCTGATGGGCAGGCACCAATGTCTAGTGTTGAGGTTATTTCTAAGGTCCTCTCCCATAGAAGCACCACGACATTTTTGAAGAATGTTGGTATACCGACAAGCTCCACGAAAACAGAGACATCGACTGAGAGCGTGCTTCAACAAGAAGTTGGTGTTGAAAAGCAAGGTTTGCAGTCCACTATGGAAACTATGCGAACACAACCTTTTGCTGATGGGCAGGCACCAATGTCTAGTGTTGAGGTTGTTTCTGAGGTCCTCTCCCGTAACAGCTCCAACACAATTTTGAAGAATGTTGGTATACCGACAAGTTCCACGAAAACAAAGACATCGACAGAGAGCGTGCTTCAACAAGAACTTGCGTCTGAAAAGCAAGGTTCAGCTGATCTCCGCCAAGAAGTAGAAGAACTGAAGAAGAAGCTTGATGTTGTAGAGCAAGCGTGGGCAAAGACTCAAAGGGAGCTTGAGGAGTTCAAGAAGCAACAGGAAATGCACATGCTGCTCCTTAAGGATGTCTTCTTGAACAGCTTTGGTACGTCTTAGCCATGTGGTTGTGGCTTTATGCGCTAGTAACTCCTGTGGTTATGAACTGCTATGAAATCATGTGGTGAACTTTTGTCATTCTGTGGCTGTGAACTTTAGTTAACTTATGTGCTTGTGAACCTAGTCTTATGTGAAAATGACTTACAATTTGGAATGAAGAACGTATTATATAGTAATATCTAATATCTAATGTTTATGTCTCTTAAAATTCTAACCTGTGTAGGCTTGTTCTACTAAAACAGTTTCCAGCCTCAAGCCGTACATGAAGCATAGGGATATGAACTCGCTGCCGAAACTAGAGGAAAGGACCATTCGTTAGTGCATCTTTGACTCTGAACTGGAAGAACCAGAATATGAAGTTTACACTTTGTTTACTACCTTATAAACTGCAGAGCTCCAGCAGAAAAAATAGGCCCAGCTCATTGCAATTTTGCTGTGGGAGGAAATTTGCAGTTAGAAAAACAGGGGGTGACTACAACGCAGCACACTCTGCTTTCTGGCAGTGGCATGAGTGGACTTGGTAAAATTCAAAACTGAAGAGTACAAGTTCAAGGTAGCATCTATAGATCTTAGAAGGACTTCGATATATTTTTTTTGCGACTAAAGGACATCGATTATTATATGGATTAATAAATTAATATCAGAACTTAGCTCGAATTATCTTGGTTTTAGGTTTGTGTTAAATTTGTTCTAAATCCAAATTAAGCTCAAACAGCTCATCAAAACAATGTTACTCTGGCATGGTGAAAGTGCACTGTAAGTATTGTTATTCATTTCTTGAATTGTTGTTCTATTGTTGGTGCCGGCAGCACGCTTCAGCTACAAGATGATAGTCAATTTTCATAATTTTTAGCATATATGTGGACTAGGCACAAGTAAACTGCAGTTCATCCAATGCACAGTTTATACAACTTGCATTCGTCATGAGAATGATTGATTTTCTTTTTGAAGTAGAATTATGTGACATTTCGATCGGTCCTCTGCTTTATGCTAGTTTGCCAAACGAGTATTTTTCCCTATCCTAGCTACACGAAGTTGAAGCCGAGGCATACGTATGCAAAGTGCCTAACTGAGCTAACAACGCTGCAAATGAACCCAGTCCTACAATACACAGGCACTGCCATGATGACTAGCTGGATCGGAGTACAATATGTAGTGCATTATATGAGTTGAGATGACTACACCAACTGCAGAGTGCCTGTTCTTTTCTTAAATTAGGGACCACACGATTGGGTGATTAAATATGACATACTGCCACTATAAAAGGCAAGAAAGAGGCCCAAAGGGCGTGCTAAGCAGTAGAGGATGAGCACATGGGAAGAGGAGACAGACGGGAATGGCCATGGCTTATGGCTCTAGCCATATAGGATTGGGAGGCATGAGGAACTGAAATATATCCGCGCTCCTGCTTCATAAGTAGAGGGTACTACAAATTCATGCATCAGGCAAGAAAAGAGCCAGGCTGAATTTCTATGTGCTTGTGAGCTAAAAATAATTATGGACGAGTGGGCATGGTGAAGCAAGTTCTCTGCATTCAACAAGAGAACCAAACATAAAAGCTGGATTCTCGATCTCAACGTGACCAATGTTGAGAGCTCTCTGCAAGAATGCTATCAATTTAACGGCAATTCTTTCCTCCTGTTTGAGTTCCAAACTTGTCATTTGTTCAAAGCTTTTTTTTGTTTAAAGCAATATAAGTTGACAAGCTGCTTTTACTTATGCCGAAAGACTTTACTTTTCATTCATACTCCTATGTTATACCGTGGGCATTAGCAATTGCTAGCATTTTTGGTGCAACCAAAACTTCCTTAGATAATTGTTGAATCAGACTGCATAAGAATTATATCTTCCCTCAAGAGTCAAGCGGCGAACAGGTCAGAGGTTGGCCCAATCATAGAGGAGGCAAGAGGACTGACTCGGCTGATGACAGATTGGAAGTGCTCCCAAGTAAAGAGAGAACGCAATCAAGTTGCTAATGAATTAGCTTTTTTAGCTAGACGATATAAACATTCTGCAGCTTGGTCAGGACAGGCGCCTATGTGCATTTGGTCCTTCCTGAATGCCGATTGTAATTCGCCTGTGGCTAGCTAATAAAATCCTCTCTTTGCTCGCAAAAAAAAAAACTTCCGTAGCAGGTCAATGTTGTTCAGAAGGTATGACAGCCACAAACCTACGAGTGACTTTGAACAAGAAGAACCAGAATATGAATCTTCACTTTGTTTATTTATTACCACACAAGCTGCAGAACTTTCACAGAAAGGGTGTTATCTACCTACAGACACAGAAAATATAATTTAGACCTAGTACCAAAGAACTAACAGGCCCAGATTATTGCGATTTTTTGACATGGGAGGAAACTTGCAGTTAGAAACAGTGGGAGACTAGAACGCAGCACTCTGTTTGCTTTCCAGCAGTGGCAGCGGTGGAGTTAGTAAAATTCAAGACTGCAAAGTACAAGTTAAAACATCTGAAATCTTGGTTTAAAGGATAAGTTATATATGATATGCACTAAGAAGATTAGATGATCAAAACTTAGTTCAAATGATTTTGGTTTTAGGTTTGTGTTAAATTCATTCTGAATTTGAATTAAATTAGAATAGCTCGCCAAACCCATGTTACTTAGCAGTGCTGAAAGTGTACTGTAAGTATTGTGATCCTTTTCTTGCACTGTTGTTCTGTTGTTGGTGGCCACAGTATGCTTTTTCTTTCGCTATTGTCCTCTTTTTGTTGGTGTCGGCAGCATGCTTCAGCTAACCACAAGATGATACAGTCAATTTTCATGATTTTTAGCATGTAATGTAATATTTTTATCTTTTCCACCGGTTTGCCAAACAAGCATTTTTCTTTTCCTAGCTACTCGAAACCAAGTCATGCTTATGCAAAGTGAGACGACTGAGCTAACTACACTGCCATCATCTAGCATTCAGCATCCATGTCCTTAGAAATGCACCCAATTAACATCGAGTCCTACAACATATAGGCTCTGCCATAATTACTAGTAGGTGAATCAAGTACAATAGCTATTGTGATTCTATGTGTTCCGGTGATGTAGCCCCTAGTTTTAAGGACAAAACTATGACCATATGTGAGCTCGGGAAGTTAAATCGCACATATGGCTACAAATAGAGGTAATATTAATAGACAATAAGTTTGTTCGCTTATTGGTTTTAGCCAGGGCTTATCAGTCAGTCAACAGTGTTTTTCTCTCACAACAAACTAGCACTAGTCGAGCTTATCAGCCCAGAAACCAACCAGCGAATAAGCCGAATGCTTAATATATAACGTACTAAATACAAGGAATACAACCTTAGATAGCAAACAGCGGAAAGACACTCCGTTCTTCAAGGGAGAACTCCAATTCCACAGGGACAACTGACTGGTTGATAAAAAACCTAACTCCTTCGGACTCTAGTAATCTGCTACCCATCTATGATTTTTATCCAAGTGAAATGTAAAGACAAGCGTAAGTACATATCGTACTCAGCAATATATCATGGGGTTCATGAGGCTCAAAAGGTAGACACTGGCTTACTGTTGTTAGCTTTTAGTGAGTCATAATTTTAGCAATTGAGTAGCAACAAGTTTAGCCTCAGCCCCAAATAACCACATGATCATGTAAACAAGAATAACGTATAGCAAGAAACAATAATCATTAGTGTCATCAGTGTTCATCATCTATTCCATAAGGGGTCCAGGCCACTCGTGACCGTGAGCACGGCTGATATACCAGTTTTAAGACACTCTGCAAAGGTTGTACATCTTTACCCATGAGTCGTGATTTGCCCTTTCGCCCAAGGTCACAAGCCTCTTGACCCACTTCCAAGGAAGGTCGGCAGGGTTCATTATGAAGCCTTTCGAAAGTCCCTCTAACAAGTTAGTAGCCGCTAGGTTTCAACAGCTAGGCGAATGGAGCCCCTCTAACAGAGTGGCACATTCCACGCATGCTATACACACTCTGAGAGACAAGAAGCCATTCTGCAACCTAGGCCTCTCCTGCGCCTTTCGGTAACCACTAACGAGCTAGAAAAGCTTAGTTTACTTAGCTAAAGCCAAAGCCGAAACCATAGCTCTCATGGTTGTATTGTAAGTCATGGGTGATCACTTACAGATAAGTCCTTAAGAAGAGGAAATAGAGCACCTGAAAGCTCTAGTTTGGTTTTGGTGAATTGATGAAACCCAAAGTGCTAACCTAGTTTATCAAAGTGATCATGAGATACGTATCACTATTCCAAGTGATGGAGCAATGGTGAAGATCATGATGATGGTGTGGTGACCATAATAATCAAGTGCTTGGACTTAGAAAAGAAGAAAGAGAAAAACAAAAAGCTCAAGGCAAAGGTTAAACTTAATAGGAGCTTTTGGGTTTGGTGATCAAGACACTTAGCGAGTGTGATCACATTTAGGATAGATAGTCGTACTATTAAGAGGGGAGCTCTTATCGGACAACTTGATCATCTAGTGCCACTAGGTGTTGAAATACTTGCATTGCATTTTAGCCCTAGTGCACATTCGGTGAGAAGTGATTAACCTTTGAAAAATGTTTGTGAAAATGCTAACACACTTGCATGTGATGGTAAAACACTTGGAGTGTTAGCACATTCGCAAAGGTGGTGAAAAAGGTGAAGAAAAGGAGGCGTAGCCAGGCTTGTGTTGCTGCCCCGAGGGCACCGCTACCCTTGTGACGGTGCACCACCACCCTTTGTGGCGGTGATCGGCAGAGGAGGCCAAGAGGGAGGTGTTCTAGGGGGCTCCGCCACCCCTTGTCCGGTGGCACCGCCCCCTAGGGCGATGCCCACCTGGACATGGCCAAGAAGGGTTGGAGCTGGGGCTAGCATCGCCAGTGATGGTGTACACCACCCCAGGTGCGATGGTGCACCGCCAGGGGCACCGCCACCCCTGTTCAGTGCACCGCCCCATTTTTTCAGAGAGCATTGTTTTCGGGGTGTTGGTCGAGGTGGCACCGCCACCCCCTGTCCGGTGCTACCGCCGCCTGTCTGGTGCCCCAACAGCTAGTTGGATGACCATTGGAGGGGCACCGCCACCCCTTTTCTGGTGCCACACCGACATGTCTGGTGACCCCGCAGAAGCAGACTCAAAGGGGTAACGACTCTATTTGCTTGAGGGCTTATAAATTGAGCTAGTGGCTAGCCTTGGCCACTCTCTTGGCACTTCTAACAGCTGCATACACCCTTTGAGAGCCGAGCACACCACTCCACTCACTTGCACACTTGATTTCATCATCTTGAGTAAGATTGGAGAGCCTCTAGTGCATTGCTTAGTGTTCTAGCATCTTATGGCACTAGTTGGGCGATTTGGGCTGGTGGAGTTCTTGTTACTCTTGGTGTTTGCCGACACCTAGATGGCCTGGTGATTGGTGGATCATTGAGCAGCTATTGGTGATTGTTGACGGCTTCGATGGTCGATATTGTGAGGGGTTCTTGTGCCTTCCCCGTGGGAGATCACGAAAGGCAACTCTAGTGGATTGCGCGCGGCTTATGTGATCCTCATCTTGTGTTGGTTGTGCGACACCCTATTGAGAGTTTGGCGTGTAATGCCAATTAGCGCGTGAACCTCCAAGTGAGTGAATCGCCACAACGAGGACTAGCTTGCCGGCAAGCAAGTAAACTTTGGTAAAAAAATCATTGTCATCATTTGATTCTGAGGTGATTAGTCTTCATTGGTATTCATTCTTGTGTTTTATTGGCTCCTTTGGTGATTGGCTCATTCCTCTACACAGCGATATAACACTCCATCCTTCCCACGCATTTACATTTCTTAGTGTAGCTTGGCCCTTTAGTGTAGCTAGTTTTGAGGGCAAGCAAGAGTCATGTCTAGTGATTAGTGAGGCTCTTTAGTTAGTCTTTGAGAGCTCAATAATTTAGTGTAGTGACATAGCCTTTGAGTGCTTATAGACAATAGCAACTAGAATTGTGGTAGGTGGCTTGCATTCTTAGTAGGCTAGCTCAACTTTCACTTCGCCTCACATTTGTCTAACCACTTTTGCGTAGTGTTGTTGTAGAAATTTTTATAGGCTATTCACCTCCCTCTAGCTATTAGGACCTTTCAAGTGGTATCAGAGCCGTGGTCACCTTGATTTGAAGCTTAACAACCTTCGGTTTCAAAATAGCTCAAATCAACAACACCAAGAAGCCACCCTAATTTGATGGCTCCAACTATCCCTATTGGAAGGCTAAGATGACAACGTATATCAAGTCAATAAATAGAAAGGTTTAAAAGGTGGTGGAAACCAAGATTGAGATTGCCAATGAAGAGCCTCCCTCCACCGCCGAAGAGGTGCTACTTCAAAATAATGACATTGCTCTTAGTACCATTCATGATGCAACATTTGAGCAAATCAAGAATATTGAGAGAGCTCATGAGGCATGGAAGAAGTTGGATGAGTCATTTGAGGGCACTCAAGCCGTGAAGGGTGCTGAGGCATACATTCTCAAGGAAAAGTTTGCAAGCTTCAAGATAAAGGAGGATGAGAGTGTGCCAGAGATGTTCTATAGGCTTCAAGTGCTTGTCAATGATCTCAAAACACTTGAAGAAGAGGTGAAGCACAAGGACTTCGTCCACAAGTTCTTGAGATGCTTACCTTCAGGATTTGGCACATTGGTCACTATTCTAGTGAGGAGTGGTTTGGACACCATGACATCAAATCAAGTGTTGGGAGATGTGATGATCGATGATACATATAGAGATGATGATGAGAAGGTAGAAAAGAATGAGAAGAAAGATGAGAAGAAGGATGAGAAGAAGAAGAGTGTGGCATTCAAAGCCACATCATCTAAGGGCAAGGCAAAGCAAGAATCATCAAGTGAAGATGAAGACGTGAGCTTTGATGAGATGGATGATGAGAAGATGGCTCTCTTTGTCAAGAGATTTAGCAAGTTCATGGTGAATAAGGGCTACCGTGCTAGAAGAAAAAAGTCTTCATCCAAGAACAAGGAAGAGTCAAGGAGGTGCTTCAAATGTGGAAGCAAGGATCATCTTGTTGCTCAATGCCCATACAATAGCGACAATGATGATGATAAGAAGAGCAAGAAGGACAAGATGACCTTCAAGAAGAAGAAGAAGGGTGGTTCATATGTGGTCACTTGGGATAGTGATGCTTCCTTAAGTGATGATGCTGATAGTGATGACGACAAGACCACCAAGAAGAATGCTCTTGCAAGCATTGCTATCAATGAGAAGCCTTCTCTCTTTGACACTCCATCATGCTTCATGGCTAAGGTCACTAAGGTACAAACTTGTGATGATGATTGTGATGAGGAACATGATAATGAAAGTGAAAGTGAAAGTGACAATGATGATGAACCCACTAAAGATGAACTAATTGACATGTTAGAAGATGCTAAAGAACATTTTGACATTAAGAGAAGAGAATGCAAAGACATGTGCAAGGAACTAAAAGCCCTTAAGCAAACCTTTGATGAGCTCAATGCATGTCATGAGAGGCTAGAGGAAACCCATGAGAAGCTTGGCAAAGCTCACATGAAGCTTGAAAAAGCTCATTCCTCTCTACTTAATTAGCAAAATGAGAAGGAGCATGTTGTAACATGTGACAAAGGCATAACTTATGATATAATTGATGAATCATTCTATAAGCCTATCATTGTTGCTCCCACTAACCCTTCTTGTAGCACTTCCACTTCTACCTCATCTAGTAGTGATGGTTTCACTTGTGATGCCTCACTAATGGTTGAGAATGAGATGCTCAAAAAGGAGGTAAAAGAGCTCAATCACACCTTGGCTAAGGCCTATGGTGGTGAGGACCGCTTGCTTATGTGCTTGGGTAGCCAAAAAGCTTTTCTCTATAAAGAGGGATTGGGCTATACCCTCAAGAAAGGCAAAGCGGCCTTTGCTCCTCACAAGACTAGTTTTGTGAAGAACAATGGTCGATTTTGTATAAATTGCAAGCAAGTTGGTCATGTAGAGCAAAAGTGCATGAAAAAGAAGTCTCAAGCCAATGTATCCTCAATTAAGCTTGATTCTTTCTATGTGCTTACCAAGGGTACTAATGGTGTAAAGGATAAGTTCATTGGTGCATCATGGATGGGCTCAAAGAAGAAAGTCATTTGGGTGCCAAAGAGCTTAGTAACTAACCTTTAAGGACCCAAGTAAGTTTGGGTACCTAAAAAGAATTGATCTTCTTTTGTAGGTCAATTACAAAGCCGAAGGAAGCCATTGGGTTCTTGATAGTGGGTGCACTCAACATGTGACCGGTGATACAAGAATGTTCAACTCAATCAACACCAATGGTAATGATGGCTATGATAGTATCACATTTGGTGATAATGGCAAAGGCAAGGTCAAAAGGCTTGGTAAGATTGCAATATCCAATGACATAAGAATATCCAATGTGTTGCTAGTTGAGAGCTTGAACTTCAATTTGCTATCCATGGTTCAATTGTGTGATCTTGGATTCAAATGCATATTTAGGGTAGATGATGTAGAGATCATAAGTGTAGATGGCTCTAACTTGATCTTCAAAGGCTTTAGATATGAGAATCTATACTTAGTTGATTTCAATGCTAGTGAAGCTCAATTGTCAACATGCTTATTCATTAAGTCTAGTATGGGTTGGTTATGGCATAGAAGGCTTGGTCATGTTGAAATAAAATAATTGAATAGATTGGTTAACCATGACTTGGTTAAAGGCTTGGAAGATGTTGTGTTTGAGAAAGGTAAGCTTTGTAGCTCTTGTTAAGCCAGCAAACAAGTTGGAAACACCCATCCTAAGAAAAGCATGATGAGCACTAGTAAAGCATTTGAGTCGTTGTACATGGATTTATTTGGGCCAACACAATACACTAGCATCGATGGAAACAAATATGTCTTTGTGATAGTGGATGGCTATACTAGATATACCTGGGTATTCTTTCTAGTGGACAAGAGTGATGTGTTTGCAACATTCAAATTATTTATCAAGGGCATTCACAATGAGTTTGAAACAACCATCAAGAGAGTTAGAAGTGACAATGATAGTGAGTTCAAAAACACTAGAATTGATGAGTTATGTGATGAATTTGGAATTAGACATCAATTCTCGGCCAAGTACACTCCACAATCAAATGGCCTTATTGAGAGGAAGAATAGAACATTCATTGATATGGCAAGATCTATGCTTAGTGAGTACAATGTGAGTCAATCCTTTTGGGTCGAAGCTATCAACATGGCTTGCTATTGCAGCAACCGCTTATATTGTCACCCATTGAAAGAGAAGACACCCTATGAGCTCTTAAATGGTAGAAAACCCAACATTGCATATTTTTGGGTCTTTGGTTGCAAATGCTATATCTTGAAGAAAGGCACTAGATTGGGCAAGTTTGAGAAGAAGTGTGATGAAGGATCTTGCTTGGATACTCAACCACTAGCAAAGCATATAGAGTTTGGAATTTGGCAAGTGGTACTCTTGAGGAAGTACATGATGTTGAATTTGATGAAACCAAGGGTTCCCAAGATGAGAATAAGAACTTAGATGATGTTAGAGGCATTCAACTTTCAAGTGCCATGAATAACATGGATGTTGATGAATTGAGGCCTAGGCAAGTGAATGATGACGAAGATGATCAAGTGCAAGTGCTTTCTAACTCAAATGTGCAAATTGATACTAATCAAGCAAGTACAAGTGGCTCTCATGACAATGAACAAGATCAAATGGCTAGTACATCATCTCAACCCAATGATCAAGCAAGTGCAAGCAATCAGTTCCAATACTCCAACCAACCAATATTGCAAGAGATCATCTATTGGACACTATAATTGGAGATATTTCTAGAGGTGTACAAACAAGATCAAGATTAGCATCATTTTGTGAACACTTCTCATTTGTGTCATCCATTAAACCAAAGAAGATAGAAGAAGCATTGAAGGATGTTGATTGGGTGAATGCTATACAAGAAGAATTGAACAACTTCATAAGAAATCAAGTATAGGAGTTAGTGGAAAGACCAAAGAACCACAATGTGTTTGGAATCAAATGGGTCTATAGAAACAAGCAAGATCAGGATGGGATAGTAGTAAGGAACAAAGCAAGATTAGTAGCACAAGGATGCACTCAAGTGGAAGGTCTTGACTTTGAAGAAACATATGCCCCGGTTGCTAGATTAGAAGCAATTAGAATCTTGCTAGCCTATGCTTGTGCCCACAACATCAAGCTCTATCAAATGGATGTCAAGAGTGTATTTCTCAATGGCTACATCAATGAAGAAGTTTATGTTGAGCAACCTCCTGGTTTGGAAGATGACAAGAAGCCTGACCATGTGTCCAAGTTGAAGAAGGCATTGTATGGATTGAAACAATCACCTAGAGCATGGTATGAGAGGTCGAGGGACTTTTTCCTCTCTAAAGGATTCATGATGGGTAAGGTTGACACCACTCTTTTCACCAAGAAGATTGGAAAGGACTTGTTTGCATTGCAAATCTATGATGATGACATCATATTTGGATCAACCAATAAAGATTTTTATGAAGAGTTTGGCAAGATGATGGCTAATGAGTTTGAGATGTCCATGATTAGAGAGTTGAGTTACTTCCTTGGACTTTAAATCAAGCAATTGAAGAATTGTATAATGTGGGTGAAGGCAAGTACATCAAAGACATGCTCAAGAAGTTTGGCATGAATGAGAGCAAAGCCATAAGTACACCAATGGGAACAAATGGCAATTTGGATAGTGATTCAAGTGGCAACATGGTGGATCAAAAGTTGTATTGGTCTATGATTGGAAGCCTACTCTATGTGACCACATCAAGGCCGAATGTCATGTTTAGTGTGTGCATGTGTACAAGATTTTAAGCCTCACCAAGAGAAAGTCATTTGAAGGCTACAAAGAGAATATTGAGGTACTTGAAGCATACACAAAATATTGGTTTGTGGTATCCCAAAGGAGCAAAGTTTGAGCTAATTGGTTACTTTGACTTGGATTATGTGGGATGCAAGGTTGAAAGGAAGAGCACCTCAGGCACATGTCAATTATTGGGAAGATCACTTGTTTCATGGTCATCAAAGAAGCAAAATAGTGTTGCATTATCAACTACCGAAGCCGAATACATATCTGCTGGTAGTTGTTGTGCACAAATTTTTTGGATGAAGGCCACCTTGAATGACTTTGGAATCAAGTTCAAGAAAGTGCCATTGCTATGTGACAATGAAAGTGCAATCAAGCTAACCAACAATCCGGTTCAACATACAAGAACAAAGCATATTGATGTCCGCCACCATTTCATTAGAGATCATCAACCAAAAGGGGACATTTATATTGAGAGTGTGGGCACCAAAGATCAACTTGCTAATATATTCACCAAGCCATTGGATGAGAAAAGGTTTTGTAAGCTAAGAATGAGTTGAACATATTGGATTTTCTCAAATATGTGTTGATGCACCCCCACTTATATAACATGCCTCTCCTTCGAGCAACCAAGGTAAAAGTTGATTGGCATGGCATACATCCTTGCTAAGGACATGTTTAGTGCATCTAGTCATTACTCATGTCTTTTAGACTCATTCATGAAAATCAAATGAATTTGATGCTTGTATGATACCACTATTGCTTCTATGCTTGACTTGATCTAGTGGTAGCATATGGCATGTTTGTGGGCTTGTGAACCTAGTATTTGATCTAGAAAATGAGTTACAAGTGTTTAACTCAACATGGTACAAGATAACCTTTATTTGGAGGTGTGAAGAAGCTTGTCCTTGGATCAAACCAAGTTAAATATTTTTGGCAAGTGTTCTAGATTGGACCAATTTTGGGAAAATGATCCTCACCCCATTGATTGACATTGATAATCTTAACCTATCTAAAATTGAACCTTTGTGGTCATTGATGACAATGGGGGAGAAATTGCACAAAGATAAGGTTAAATGACAAAGGTGGAGAACTTTGACATAGGGGAAGAGATATGAGAAAGTAAGGGGATCAATTAAAATTTTGAGCACACAAGTAGGGGGAGCAAGCTCATAAACTTGATTGGTGCATTTGAATGTGCATTTCATATGTTTGCTTGCATGGCACAAGTTTTAAATTAAAAATTCCATGCTTATGTGGTGTATGCTAGTTGTAGGATTGAATGATGAAACGAAAACTAGCATGCTTAGGTTAAGTAACTAGACTTGAGCTTATTTTGTGAAAACTAGACCCTTGCTTCTAATGTTGATCTCATGGGGTATTCAAGTTTTTGTGAATGTCTAGTTACTAATGGTGCTAAGGATGGTATATTTGGTGCACTCCAATTGGTATCATGCTTTAAAGGTCCATCTCTTATACCTTAGCATCATATGGTAGACATTGCCCTCCAAATTTCGAATCTATGCATATGTGCAAGCTTTCAATCCAAACTCTTAGCACATATGTAGGGGGAGCTAATGCTACCATTTGGGGTTCATAAAACTTGTCCATATCCTTTTACACATGGTAAATATGCTTGGGCAAGCAACATGAATTCAATTGAATTTTAATTCATGTCTTTGTGAAAGGGTTGTCATCAATTACTAAAAAGGGGGAGATTAAAAGCTCTAGTTTGGTTTTTGTGAATTGATGAAACCCTACGTGCTAACCTAATTTATCAAAGTGATCATGAGATAGGTAGCACTATTCCAAGTGATGGAGCAATGGTGATGATCATGATGATGGTGTGGTGACCATAATGATCAAGTGTTTGGACTTGGAAAAGAAGAAAGAGAAAAACAAAAAGCTCAAGGCAAAGGTTAAACTTAATAGGAGCTTTTTGGTTTGGTGATCAAGACACTTAGCGAGTGTGATCACATTTAGGATATATGGTCATACTATTAAGAGGGGAGCTCTTATCGGACAACTCGGTCATCTAGTGGCACTAGGTGTTGAAATACTTGCATTGCATTTTAGGCCTAGTGCACATTCCGTGAGAAGTGATTAACCTTTGAAAAATGTTTGTGAAAATGCTAACACACTTGCACGTGATGGTGAAACACTTGGAGTGTTAGCACATTTGCAAAGGTGGTGGGAAAGGTGAAGAAAAGGAGGCATATCCGGGCTTTTGTTGCTGCCCCGAGGGCAATGCCACCCTTGTGACGGTGCACCACAACCCCTGTGGCGGTGACCGGCAGAGGAGGCTGAGAGGGAGGTGTTCTAGGGGCACCACCACCCCTTGTCTGGTGGCACCGCCACACCTAGGGCGATGCCCACCAGGACATGGCCGAGAAGTGCTGCAGCTGGGGCTAGCACCACCTAGTGACTGTGTACACCGCCCCAGGTGCGATGGTACACCATCGGGGGAACCGCCACCCCTAGTTCGGTGCACCGCCCCATTTTTTTCTGAGAGCTTGGTTTTTCGGGGTGTTGGTCCGGAGTGGCACCTGCCACCCCCTGTCTAGTGCCACCGCCACCTGTTCGGTGCCCCAATGGCTAGTTGGATGACTGTTGTAGGGGCATCGCCACCCCATGTCTGGTGCCACACCGACATGTCCGGTGACCCCGTAGAAGCTGAATCAAAGGGGTAGTGGCTCTATTTGCTTGAGGGCTTATAAATAGAGCTAGTGGCTAGCCTTGTCCACTCTCTTAGCACTTCTAACTAGCTGCATACACCCTTTGAGAGCTGAGCACATCACTCCACTCACTTGCACACTTGATTTCATCATCTTGAAGTGAGATTGGAGAGCCTCTAGTGCATTGCTTAGTGTTCTATCATCTTGTGGCACTAGTTGGGCGTTTTGGGCTGGTGGAGTTCTTGTTACTCTTGGTGTTTGCTGACACCTAGATGGCCTAGTGATTGGTGGATCGTTGAGAGGCTATTGGTGATTGTTGCCGGCTCCGATCGTCGACATTGTGAGGGGTTCTTGTGCCTTCCCCATGGGAGATCATGAAAGGCAACTCTAGTGGATTGCGCGTGGCTTATGTGATCCTCATCTTGTGTTGGTTGTGCGGCACCCTATTGAGGGTTTGGCGTGTGATGACAATTAGCGTGTGAACCTTCAAGTGAGTGAATCACCATAATAAGGACTAGCTTGCCGGTAAGCAAGTGAACCTCGGTAAAAAATCATTGTGTCATCATTTGATTCCAAGGTGATTGGTTTTCATTGTTATTCATTCTTATGGTTGATTGGCTCCTTTGGTGATTGGCTCATTCCTCTACACGGTGGTATAACACTCCATCCTTCTCGCGCATTTACATTTCTTAGTGTAGCTAGTTTTGAGGGCAAGCAAGAGTCGTGTCAAGTGGTTAGTGAGGCCCTTTAGTTGGTCTTTGAGAGCTCACTAATTTGGTGTAGTGACATAGCCTTTGAGTGCTTATAGACAATAGCAACTAGAATTGTGGTAGGTGGCTTTCATTCTTAGTAGGATAGCGCAACATTCACTTTGCCTCATATTTGTCTAACAGCTTTGCGTAGTGTTGTTGTAGAAATTTTTATAGGCTGTTCACCTCCCCTCTAGCCATTAGGATCTTTCAGCACCATTAAAACCCAATGCTCCAGCCCTCTTAAGCCAAGTTGCTAAAAAGCATGTTTTAATGTTTATTGCATATACCATTAGTCAAGTTATAGATCATGGTTATTTAATTCGAGCACTACCATAATACTACGCAATGCAAATAACCCGGGGTATCAAGGTACAAGGTACAAAAGCTAGGATCATCCTTAATGACAACAAACAAGACACATGAAATATGATTATTGTGACATTAAAGTGAATAGGTAACAAGGAAGATGCCATGCTATACTTGCCTTGAACTTGGATCCATCTTCTACTGAATCATAACCTCCAAAGGACTTCTTTTGGATCACCAACGTACTTCTCACCGACTGGACATGATCACAGAGCACAATACAAGCATCCCAACACACATGCATAGCATACAAATTAAATTAGAACAATACACCAATCAATGAAAAGGTTTGAAACTAATCTATGTGTTGCTACGAACACACAGACGTGATAAGCACTCTAATCAGAGCTACGGTGAACATAAAAATCTACTAAAAGATATTTTATAGATCAAAAAGGAAAACTATAGGCTTCGTTTATTTTAATAATTATATAGAACATGCTTGTGGGAAAACATTCTAATAGGACAATCATGTTGACTAAGTTGTTGTGAAGTGTGATATAGTTCTGACTTAGAGATCCTACCATTTCTATTCAAAGTACTTAGAGAATTTGTTTTGATAAAAATATAAAACCATAGTATCACATACTCCTCAATTGGTGAGCAATTCCTACCAAAGCCAAATTTGACATTTTGCAAAGTTTGAAGCCTTCCACATAAGTTGCTTGTTATTGTGTTGAGTTTGGTAAAGTCTTGTTGACCCCTATTGGGAGATTTATCATGCTCCCAAGATCAAGGTCACATACACCCACATGTACATGCTGCTCCTACACTAGGAGTACGCAAAAACATGCTTTCATCCACCAAGAACCCTGCTCCTACACCACTGGGAGTAGACAAAAAAATATTTGTTAGGCAAATACTCCATATTCTAAAAAGATGGTGATCTCTCTAAATATGTGGTTTAAAAGAAGAGACATAGGTTATACAAAAAGTTTATAAAAAATAGACACATGAAGGTCCAAGTATGAAAAGAAAAAAAATGATGAGTACATGAAGGCTCATTTATTAAAAAAAAGAAAGATAGCCGTGTTTCAAAATAATAAGTTATAGAGAGAGATCATATGTACAAAAGGAGTATAGTATTAATTTACTTTTTTCCACACACATGCACATCTTGATCTAAGAGTATGGCATTTCTCTCCATGGATCCTTGATTTGACTTTACAACATATACAATACAAGTATGTTGTATTATTTATCCCTACCTAAAGCTCTACATAAACCTTTTTAGAAGTAGGAGAAAACAAAAGAAGGCAAAACATTGCTATGCCTTGATAAGGATATATACACATTGAGTGATTTGAGAGTGCCACTTGAGGAGTATAAAGTGAACTATGCTTTTCATAAGAGAAACTTTCAAAACTCCAAGTTACTAAGATGAGAAATTGGGAAGGTAACTTTGTTTCGAGAACTGTTCAGCTTTTCAACAACCCAAGGAAACATGTTAGCTAATGCCACATATCCCACTTGTGTAAGGAATGTGTTGGGATAACTCTTGTGTAAGCCATATATCTTAGAATGTTTTGTTCATGATTACTTTTATCTCTAAGCTTTGCTCGAGGACGAGCAAAGGGGTAAGTGTGGGGGAGTTTGTTGGCGGTGCTTAACTCACATTTCTAACCACCAACTATCATATAACAACTACTAAAATAAACACCAAGCTTAGACATAGGGTTTTAAAACTAACAATCTCCACAAGTTTTGGTGTTTGACCATTTGTAGGAGGGCATTCATGGAATCCATGGAAATGCATTCAAAATGCGCAAAGAAACAAAGTATGACACATCATTATGCAAAGAAAAAAGTGCCTAGAAGGAGAAGGCCCACTACCAAGCCAAATCAGGGCCTAGCCATGTGGAGAAAGAGAGCCCAAACCCAAAGCAAATGATCTCCAATTGGTGTAAAACTTCACGGGCATGGCCTATACACCCCAAAGGCCCACCACATGAAGGTGGTGGCGAGAGGTTCTGGTTAGGGTTGACCCACCCCTGGGGTCATCTGCCCCCTCCCTAGTGCCTCTCTACTGCTCCTTCGAATGGTGGTCACATGGCACCATGCAGAGCCGGTGAAGGCCAGGCTTTGCGCCAAATATAGATGCACACACCGCCTTACTCCACCTATAAAAGGAGGCTTCCCCCTCCTCATTCTAGACACCACAACAAGGAAGAGCACTCCTCACTTGAGTTAGAGAAACACTTCAAAGGGCTTAGGCCCTAGTAGCTAGCTAGAGTTACAAGGAAGAGATGAGAGGGAGAGTTCGGGGAAGAGCCAGGCTTGTCGGTGTCTCCCTGCCCTGTGCCTCAATGGATACTTGTGCCTCAATGGGTTTTCCCGCTAAGTGAGTATTCATGATTCCTTTGGTATAAAGTCTTTGACTAGTTAAGCTATACTCCTACTTGTTTGCGGGTTCATTGTCTGTCCCCGTGGTGGATGCTCTAGTAGAAGGGCCCTAATAGAGATGGATAACCCTTGTATGCATGCTAGAGTAATAGTTGATAGCATAGACATGGTGTCTAGGCTAGAAGCTATCTTCGTTTGCTTCATTCCCCATAGTTGAGGGGTAGGCGGCAGGTGGTGACAGCTCTATCTGTCCCTCATACTCCCCCACATCCGAGTTTGAAGTAGAGCGAAGGCCGGTATTGCTTGGCAAACCAAGTGTAAGCCGACACGTAAACTGAGCAAGTAGGAGTTGTGTTTATCTATCCTTAGACCATAAAACCATAGGAATCCATTTCAACCTCTGCTAATTCTACCCTTGTGTTGTCCTTGAATGAACTAGCTAGAGGAGTACCTTCGTTCCCTATGGAAAATATGATACCCTAAATACTTTCGAGTGAAGTGCTACAATAGTAATTCCGTGCGCTTGTGGATTATTTCTATATGCGTTAAGAAATACCAACATGTACTCCACTACCGACATCTCTCCTTGAACCAAGTTACAAAACTCAGCAGCCTTGATGAGCATGGTTCCCTCGGGTATGAAGAACCCATGGAATGCCACCTTGAACTGCTGCCAAGTGAGCTATGTGTTTGGCTACAAACGAGTCCGATAGTCATGCCACCAATTGCTAGCGGCTTCCTAAAGCTGGTGCATGGCAAAGTGGACCTTCTCATTATCATCACACATGACAAGAGTGAACTTCTTCTCCATAGTCTTTAGCCAATGATCAGCTGCCATCGAGTCCTTAACTCTAGAAAAGATGGGTGGGTTGGTTCAGATGAAACCATGATACCCACGAAGCAGTGGCATTTGAGCTCCATGCTAATTAGCTTGCATGTTTCCAAGAGCTACGCCATTCTTCCCATCACTTGCTGAGTTGCCTAATGATGGGCTTCGTCCCTCTGAAGAATATCTACCCATGTTGGCACTTGCCCTCCTGGCGGTGGTGGTGGTGGTGGATTGTGCTAGTTACCTCCACTCCCTCATGCTGATGTCCGAGATACGGAACCTTGGGTGTCAACCATCCTACCCAAGAGACATCGTTAGATATGTTTTAGACAAGATGAGACAAATAGGGTTGGATAGGGAATATGCATTCATGGAGGAACGAAACTTCAACATGCTTAAATGGATCATCATATTCCACACATAATTCATCATGACAAGGAGTGACATAGGCCATAATTAAACACCAACTTAAGATTACCATCCAAGTCTTGGCTTACACACAGACCACAAGGACATATAACATGAGTGCACTTGGATATGCTTCTACGCGTACTAGGAACAAGCGGTCGAAGCACACATGTTGTTTTTAGTTCTTACAAAAGTGCACTCTCAAGTCTCACAATATTACAACAAGCTAACAGTACATAAAAGTTTTGAAGATAGAGTGAGTCAAGCTCGCGACAACTCATCACTACTTAGATCAAATGCTGCTCAGGTCTTTAGAAGGTGACAGGTTCATTGATGGAACAGGCGAGTCGTACGGTGGCCTCCAGAAGTCTATTGGGAAATGATTGGTCGGGAGTAGGTACGTCGCTAGTCACCATCACATCTTGGGGCTTTGGGATGAAGGAGATGCACTAGGGTGTCTCCAAGTAAATCCTCTGGTATACTGGTGGTGTGGGGCATACATCTAACTAGCAATCCCACAGATATCCTTGAGGTTCGCATTAAGCTTTGAGGGACCCTAACTCCTTGAGCTTCTGGATAGCGGTAAGGATACTCAGTCACTTTATATAACGTGACATCATCCCCTTGAGGATAATAGAGAATGGTATATGGCACTGTAGTCATCCTCACATATGGTTCCACTTGACGCTGCAAGCCAGCAAACCTTGCACGAGTAATCCAAAGCTCAGCTTCCATACAATAGATCATGTGAGCCTAGAACATCACCAATTCTATCATCATTTTCTCATATAGAGTACTGGGTTCAATCTACATAGAGAACTTAAAACCTCTATTCATTTCTATCCTTTTCGGGAAGTGTTGGAACAGTGGCTCGCTTAGGGTAACAACTGGCTCCCTCAACATCGCAATGGCATGATAGGCCGCAACTTGAATCGCCATGTCGATTGAAGTGCCCTTTCCCCAAGCAAGGCGATCAAACTCCTATCCCAGGTCACAAAGGTTACTTGGTATATGGACCTTGCAGGTGTAGTTAATCATTCCATGGCCAACTCCTAGGGCATACACTATGTACTCCGGGCGATACGAGTAGTTGGCTCTCCACATCACCTCATTGAGCGAGGCTGAAAAACCTTCGATGTTCTCCCCACGGGTAGCCATCACCAAACATCCCAACTCCATCTAGCGATTATAGAATAGGGAAAGTCAGAATAATTAAATCATAAAACTCAACTCTTGTAGAAAAGGGTAGGATTAGCTCTAACATAGAAAAGAATTAAGTAACCATAATAAGTGGCAACCTTAGCACTCATGTTAGATTTTATTCCAAAACTTTTCTTGTTTAGTGAAGCAAAATTTTAGTTGCTTACAATACCCTATCTAGGCAAAGCTATAATGACTCTTGATCATCTCAAACTATGCTCCAATACCACAGGCCTTGTGGTAACCGCCACGTTAGTCCACCTAAATCGAGTGTCGATCACTTGACCCCTTAATTTAAGCAAACCAACAACGAGGTCCATAGGAGCACATGTAGCAACTCCCGTTTAGGATCAGTTTGAGAGAGAGAATACATCACAATAGTGCATAGATCACATTACAAGTTCAAAGCATTAAAGTTTACAAGTCTTGGTTCACACAGTTAGTTCATCATATGGTCACACATTGTATTCTACACCCAAGTCTAGCGGAAAGTCTTTCAACATAATATAGTTCACGATAACGGATATGTGGGTGTGCCACAGCCATGTATCTATGGAACACAAGACCCTTCACCACTCCTGATCCGGCGAGGGGTCAAGAGCATAGAAGAATCCATGCACAGGGACTATGGTACCTGCAAAACTTAAGATCACATAGGGTGAGTACTCGAGTGTACTCCGCAGGACTTACCCAATATAACAAACAAGGATTATGCATTCGGGTAGTAGCAAGGAATGCATAACTTTGCATAAAAGCATTTATGCTGTAAAGTAAAGGTGGTCTATGACATAGTAGTTATTAAGCATAGCATAGGTAATCAAGTTAAGCATTAACAAGCGAGAACTTGATCTTCCACGAGTTCTGATCTCTGAGCCCAACTCTAGTCCGTATCTAGAAGTAGAACTTATTGCTTTCAATGTTTTATACTCTACAGAGGGGTACAAGTTGAACCCACTCAAAACAAGGGATATCGCCCATAAGACCCGTTGGTATAGAAGGGATATCTCGATGTCTCAACCTTTCCCTAACCTGGCCAAGATGTCCAACGAAAGGTTTGGCTACGATGCCTGGTCAATGTCCGAGACATTCTCGACCGATGCCATCTCCCTTGCTAGTTTCATGGATAAGATGGTCACAATCAGTTACTTGGCTTGTCACCCCACTAGCAACAAGTGGTCTGTACAGTTTTATGTTTGTACTCACTACCATGGATACAAGGTCCTTAACCAGTAAGCAAGCTATGTCATCCAAGAATTCCCATCTTGCCATGACCATACCCCCTGCCGACCAATGTTCATACCATTCCCAAGTGGAACTAGTGTTGATCCCTTCCCAAGGTGTTGCTTAGTGGATTATCATCCTATCATCGCGCGAGTAATGAGAAACCCATCATTAGCTCGACTTCTAAGATCTAAGCATACTAAGCATGGTTGTCAAACAAGACATGTATGGTTGATTGGTGTGGCATTATATGGATAAGGCTTGACATAGGTAATTCCCTTCCCGGTTCACTAGTCATATAGTAACATAGCAATTTAGTAGATAAACATAGTTCATTATGCATTTGTAAAGCATAGGGATGCATAGGGGCCTGCCTTGAACGTCGTTGCTCGGCTCGATGGTTTCTTCCTCTTGAGGCTCCTCCTCAATAGGTTCTTTAGGAATCGGGTCACCTATACATGCATGATGCTTGATGAGTGAACTATGTAAAGTACATGCTCATGCTATGCAATGATTCTTAGTTGTTTATGCTTTAGTGACACTTGTGTTAGTGCATAGTCAGACACTAGTTATCTGTTGACTAGTAACTATCGGGTAGTCCAGCGTGGATGTTGGACGGTCCAGTGGTTACTGGGACGTAGTGGGATATTGTCTCTCTGGATCCATTAGACTCTCTCAACTAGGATCGAACCCTCTGGTATAAAGTCTGTGCTCTCAGGAATCTCTCTGTATAAAAGGTGATCCTATCGAAAGGTTCCATCAACTATGGCGAACCATCCATTAGATCAGGTCTATAGGTGTTGTGGGCTACTAAGGGTTTAGGCTCCATTGAATACTCTATGCGAGTGATGGATCATCCGTAGGAACTAGTTGCTCTTGGGTTTCTAGTCTATAATTTAGTGGACACTCTGGAATATTGACGGACACTCCACTATACCAAAACTATGATCTAGGTTCTCTAGACACTCTTTTGTCTCAGACATATAACTTATCGGATGGTCTGGTGTAGTGACAGACACTTCGGTGGGTTATAGACATGTTCTGTGTAGGTGAGCGTAAGATATTTAGTACTGATAGACACTCCGCTGGTGATGTCGTACCCTTTGTCGATACTGATAGTGAACACCTCATAGTAACTCAAGATCCAAATCTTCACCCATGGTGCTTGCATGTATAAGCCATCTTTAGGGTAGACTACTAGGGTTCTATAGAACATATCTAGCTGGTTAGTTCTAACTACATTGGGTGCAAACTAACTTTAGGCCACAAATAGATGTTTCCTAGGTTTTGGCTCCTAAAGACATAATCCTAGGTTTGGCTTGGTTAGATCCTTACCAAGGGCTGCAAACACAAGGTACCAAGCTCTCCAAGAGGATGGAGCAGCTAGATCTCCTCCTTGGTAACTTGAAATCTTCTTCTTCTTGCCTCCTTCTCCTCCTAGCTCCTTATGGCAAGGGTGAGAGGGCTCCTCCCCCTTATAACCCCTACCTCTTATGGACAATGGCCTCTAGGTGATCTCCATGGCCATCTCTTGTTGCTTCTGAGCTTCAATCCCTTCTCCTTTCTACTCCTCTCCTCCTCCTCTTCCTTGCTTGACTATGACAAAGTAGAGAGATGAACTAGAGAGAGAGTGGGAGTGTAAGAGTGAGTGAGTGAGCTGGTGGACTCTCTACCTTGGTGTGTCCATGAGATGGACAACTATGGTGAAGTGTGGGACCCAGTGATTCAGAAAGTGGCACCTCACATTTCTACATGGGACGGTCCTATCGGACAATCCGTTGTGACAGTGGATTCTCCGGTGGTGTCGGGTTACTGACTGATAGCATGCTAGCGAACTGGTGGATAACTTGGTGGTACTGGTGGATTCTCCATCAATTCAACAGTGAGCAGTTTAATGCAGCATTCAGTTTTGTAACTATTTGATTTCAAATGCAAAGATGCTCATGATGCTGATGCTCACAAGGGTGTCAAGACCAAGTCATGACAGGTAGGGTGCCTATAGTACTCCATGCCTCCTTGCTAGTTCCTGCCTAGACGTGTTCCTAGAGAAATACAAAGGCTATCTCTGTAGTATGATACGGTGATGAAGTGCTAACTCATCGGAGTATTATTCGGTATGAGCTTCACATAATTCCCACTGGAGGCCTTGTTTGGATGCACATGTACTCTTCTCAATCCACATGTGTTCAAATGGATTGGAGTGCAAATAAACTAAGTTTCATTCCAATCCACTCCAACCACATGTGGATTGAAGTAGATACACATGCATCCAAACAAGGCTGGAATGAATGTTTAGCTTCCTTTGGCATCATCGCTCATTGGAGAATAAGGAGTTCACTCCAAGTTGAATTGTACATGCAAGTTGAATTGGTTGTGTCACGCTGCTCATTACATGATGAACAACAACCATTGTACATTCACATTCATGGATGAATAAAAATCATTGTACACCATGGAATATGTTTTGATCCAAAGATGGTGCAATAAGTTGAATTTACCAAGATTGTATTCAAAACATCCTCAAGACATTCATTGTTGTAATCCCCGTTGTATTCACCGTTTCACTTTCCCAGTGTGTATCATCCGGTGATCATGTCGTCCTGCTTCAGATTGCTTTGACAAAATGATCCGATGCTTCTATACAGTGAGAGACATATAATATGGTGTGTAAGCGCACTATACCACTCTGTGTGTGATACGTTCAATTTGATCTCGATGGTGGAGCCCAAATGGACACGCTTGGGTTTTGTAGGTGACACTAGCCAAAGAGGCGGCGGTTGCAGTCCCTGAGGCGCAATGCTTCATTTCAATGTTTGCCTAATTATTTAATCGGCCACACCACTCTTCCACTGCACACCACTATGAAAACTCCAAACTCCTTCGTCATACTATAGAGGAAACCCCAATCTCCTCCACCATAATCTGCTTCACCGGCACTCCTCTAGCAACTTTGATCCTCTAGCGATGTCTGACCTTTTGCCACCGTGGGACAACTCCTCCAGCGAGGAGCACTCGCCACCGCCGCTCCTCTCATCGAAGTGCGACATAAGCAACAGCTACAACCCTGATGAGGGGTGGTCAGACAACGAACTCTACGCTCTCTTTGGTGAAGAACTAGAGCCGATGGAGGACGATAAGGAGGACGATGAAGAAGAGGAAGACAAAGAGGACAAGGACATGTAGCACCTAGTTTTAAGGACAAAACCAGATACACACCATATGTGTGCCTAGGAATGCAATTCACACATATAGCTACAAATGAAGGGTAATATCAAAGACAATGCCTTAAATACTTAGCGCACAAATATTTGTTACAAAAGACGTAGTCTTACTTTATAGTATATACCATAACTCTATTCTTCTGGCGAGGCCTTCAACACCACAGGAATCGTCAACTGGTTGATCACAAGCCTAACAACTCTTGAAAAACTCCTCTGAAGAACCTCCATCTGGTACCTATCCGGGATTTTGCCAAAGTATTGAAATGAAACAAGCATAAGCTACTACCGCTTAGCAAGCATAACATGAGGGGATGCAGGCTCAAAAGGCTTGACATGGCTCAACTATGGTAAGCTCTTTTAGTTGGTCATATTTTATTATTAATCATAAGTTGCTAAGTTACGCTTAGGCTCCCAAATATGAATAATTAGAGATGTCAGCAATTTTAATCATAACCCAAACCATCCAAGTAACCAACTATTCAGTAAGGATCTAGGCTGCTCGTGACCGTGAGCACGACTGATATACCAGTTTTACACTCTACAGAGGTTGTATACTTTTACCATGAGTTGTGTTACCCATATGCCTTGGTTAATTACTCCCAAAACACTTCCAAGGTGAGCAGACAAGGTACACTACAAAGCTTTTCCCCTAGTCGTTCTAATAAGGAGCGGCCGCTAAGGATTCCATCTCCCAAGTGTTATGGAGTCATCTCCAAAATTGGCACTTATACATGCAACATAGTACACACCCAGGGGATGAGGCCCATACCTAGCCTAGTATGCCCCTCTTGCCCTTTTGGTAAACTGCTACAAACTAGAAAGAGCAAGGTACTGGACTAAGACTAGAGCTATGTGGTCCTCATGGTTGTACTGTCAGTCCTGGGTTGTCACTTAAAGATGAGTCCTTATGGAGAGAAACTAGAGCACCATAAGAAAAAGGTCCAATGCTCTAGCCCCCTTGGTTCCATGTTGCTAAAAAACATCTTTTAATACCATGTTGCATATATCTTTAATTGTATTCTTTAATCAATATTGGTTGGAGCAAACTGAGCATACTACCCACATGCAAAACCCATAGGTAAATCAAGGACATGATAATCAATATCAAGGTAAATAGACTACAAGCGGTTCATTAACATATGCACATGAATTGAGGTTGCATTAAAGTGAATAGATAACAAGGAGACTCATATTATACTTGCCTTAATTCAATGTATCGCTGTTGGTCTTGATCTTCAAAGCGTTGCTCCAGATCACCAACACAAAACTCACTGTCTACTCGAGATCAAACAGCACCACACAGCCATCCATACAATCATGCATAGCAAACAAAAGCTATAGATTAGAACAGTACACCAATCATCATAAAATCTAGATGAAAAGTTTGTAAAACGAATCTATGTCTCGCTACGATCACACAGATGCGACGATCACAAAATTCAGAGCCAAAACGAAGAAGTTATGAATTAAACAAGATTTCCTTTAGTAAAATAATAGATTAAATCTAACCTTGAAATTTTAAAAGTTGAAAACATAATTAACAGTAGTATGAACATGTAGATTATGAAATTATGAACCTAACGCAAGTTGAACGGGTCAAATCAGAGTTAAAACGGAGATTTTATGGACTACAGAAGGTAGTGGCAGTTTTGTAGTTTTTAAAATGGACCTATACGTAATTTTGATAATAAACACAAGGTCTAACCTATAAAACTGCCTCTGTTGGATGACAGGTTCTAATACTATAAAGTATAGGGTTTAAAATAGAAGAAAAAGGACTTGCTTTGAATTATTTTTGAAAGAGAGTGGATTGCGGGTTGATTAGATAGAAACCGAAGGGTTTCTTGACAAAAAGGCCCTGTTGACCGGATTGACCGGGTCGACGCTGATGCTGGCGCTGATGTGGCGACACATGGTGGGGCATGGCTGGCTAGAGTGCAAACACCGAGGGTAGACCGGGTGCAGACTACGCTGGTGGACCTAGTTCACACTGTGATGGTGGATCAGTTACACAGATCGAAAGGGTACACAATCTGGAGCGTTGATTCGAAGATGGATGGCTTAGGCAGGTTGGGGTGCTTCACCTAGCTAGAACAGGGCTCTGGCGTGGTGGCTGCCATTGACGACGGCGGGAGCTCCCTAGCGAAACAGGAAGGAGCTCCCTAGTGAAACAAGAAAAAGGGCTTGGGACCTCGGTTTCCCACGGAATCTACTTAGAAAGAAAGAGGAGGGAACGGTGATCTCATCTCAGCACTTGGCATGGACGAAGATGGCTCGATGACAGCGTAGGGCATGATGGGGCAAACGGTGTCGGCGGTGATCTAGGTCTGCGACAGCGAGGGAGCTCTGGGGCACGATGGTTTGGGGAAAGAGGCATGGCACCTGGGCTTGCTATTTATGGGGCCACGCTGGCTTGGAGCGCACGCAAGACAGAGGGGGAACAGGGCGACAACAGACTTGACCGATGATGTCTAACACTGCGATGGGAGGAAGACAACCTATGCTAACGAGCACGGCCCGCCTGGCAGACATAGCGAGAGAGGATGAACATGGGTGGCTTGGGCTTGGGGCAGGAAGATAAGCCTGAGACGTGGCTTGGCCTAGGCCGGGACGCGAGATGGGCCTATGGGACAGCGCTGCTAGACCACGGCGTAGCGGTCCACATGGGAGAGGGAAGCAATGACGCTGCTGGGCTTTGTGGGAAAAAGAGAAACAGGCCACGGGGAAGGGAGCAGGCCGGCTGGGCCAAAGAAATAGAGGAGAGGAATACCCTTTTCTTTTTATCACAAGTGTTTTTCAAATGCATTTTCAAATCCATTTGAAACAATTTGAAGTTTAGTTTCAAACCACACAATACAAAAGAAATACTATGCAACAGCATGAATGCACAACCATGTTGAAAAACTTATGATGAATTTTAATTTCAATAAAGATTATTATTTTCCCTAGGTTTAAATGTACACAAAAATTCATAATTAAATGAATTTACCTCTATTTGAAGAAAAGCAAATTTTAGGGTGTTACAATTCTACACCCCCCCCTTAAAATGAATCTTGTCCTCGAGATTCGGACGATGCTTACTCAAGGAGCTGTAGGTATGTTTTTCTCAAATCCTCTTCTCTTTCCCAAGTTGCCTCATCTTCTGTATACCGATTCCACTGAAACCTTACACATCCTTATAACTCAGCTCCTTGTAACCCTTTCTGTCAGTCTCCAAAATCTTTACTAGAAATTCCTCATTGGTGAGATCTTCCTTAACTATAAGCTTCTCTAATGGTATCTGCTCCTCAGGTACACGCAAACACTTCTTTAATTGAGACACATGAAACACATCATGTACACCTAACAAACTCTCAGGCAATTCCAACTGATAAGCCACTTCACCATGTCTCTCTAAAATCTTGAAAGGCCCAATATATCTTGGTGCTAATTTTTCTTTTATGTTAAACCGTCTCACACTTCTCATAGGTGATACCTTTAGGTAAATATAATCCCCTATTTCAAAAACCAATTTCCTTCTCCGAATATCAGCATAACTCTTTTGTCTTGACTATGATACTCTTAAGTTTTCCCTGATAGTCTGTACTTGCCTTTCAGCATCCTTGAGAATCTTAGGTCCAAACTCTTGACTTTCTCCTGTCTGATTCCTGAATAATGGAGTTCTGCACTTTCTACCATATAGTGCCTCGAATGGTGCCATCTTGAGACTCTCCTGGTAACTATTGTTGTAGGAGAACTCAGCGTAACATAAACTCTTATCCCAACTTGTACCATATTGCAAAGCACAAGCTCTCAACATATCCTCTAAGATTTGATTAGTTCTATCTGTTTGTCCATCAGTTTGTGGATGATAGGCCGAGTTGAAGTTCAACTTAGTGTCCATAGACTCATGCAATTTCTTCCAAAAGTGTGATATAAACTGAGTACCTCTATCTGACACAATCTTCTTAGGAACTCCATGCAAACATACTATCCGTTGCATGTATAATTCTGCCAACTTTGTACCCGTATATGTAGTCTTGACTGGTATAAAGTGAGCAACCTTAGTCAACCGATCTACTATTACCCAAATTGAGTCATAACCACTTTGAGTGCATGGTAATCCAACAATGAAATCTATACCAACTTCTTCCCACTTCCATTCAGGTATCTTCATAGGTTGAAGTAAACATGCTAGTCTTTGATGTTCTATCTTAACTCACTGGCAGGTATCACATATTGCTACATACTCGGCCACATCTCTTTTTGAATCATACCACCAGTACTTCTCCCTCAGATCTAGGTACATCTTAGTACTACCTGGATGGATAGAGTATGCTGACTCGTGAGCTTCTCTTAGAATCATCTCTCGAATGGACTTTATCTCTGGCACACATATTCTCTTTCCGAACCACACTATTCCCTGATCATCCAATCGAAAACCCAGTGCTTTGCCTAATTGTGATAAGCTCTGCTATCTCCTTGATTTTCTCATCTTCCAACTGACCCTTACGGATCTCTTGTTCAAGTGTAGGTTCCACTTCCAATTCCATTGCATTAGCAACTATTCCCAAAATAAGATGCTCAAATTCAGCACATAACTCCTTAGGTAACTATGGCACTAGAGCTACATTAACATAGCTCCTTCGTCTCAAAGCATTAGCTACAACATTTGCCTTGCCAGGGTGATAGTGTACCTCCAAATCATAGTCCTTGATTATCTCTAACCAACGACGTTGCCTCAAGTTCAAATCTGACTGAGTGAAAATGTACTTTAAACTCTTGTGATCTGTATAAATGTCACACTTATGTCCAACAAGATAATGTCTCCAAATCTTCAATGCATGAACCACAGCTGCTAACTCCAAATCATGGGTGGGATAATTTAGTTCATGCTTCTTTAGATGCCTAGATGCATAAGCCACTACTCATCCTTCTTGCATAAGAACACAACCTAGACCAAGTCGAGATGCATCTCAAAAGATGGAGAAACTCTTGTTCAGATCTGGTAGTACCAGCACTAGAGTTGTAGTCAACCTTTTCTTCAACTCTTCAAAACTAGCTTGGCATTGCTCAGTCCATACAAACTTAGCATTCTTCTCAAGTAGCGATGTCATAGGCTTGGCAATCTTAGAAAAACCTTCAATGAACCTCCGATAATATCCGGCCATTCCTAGGAAACTCCGGACTTCACCTACATCCTAAGGCGGATTCCAACTCAACACATCACTAACCTTCTTAGGATCCATAGCTACTCAACCATTAGAGATAACATGCCCAAGGAAAGAGACTTCCTTTAGCCAGAACTCGCACTTGCTTAACTTATCATACAATTGATGTTCTCTAAGTTTCTGTAGGACTAATCTCAAATGCTCTTCATGTTCTGCTTCTGTTTTGGAGAAGACTAGAATATCATCAATGAAGACCACAATAAACTTGTCAAGATATTCCATAAACACCTTATTCATCATATACATGAAGTATGTAGGGGCATTAGTCAATCCAAAAGACATAACTATGTACTCATATAATCCGTACCGAGTAGTAAAAGCAGTCTTGGGAATGTCCGATGAACAAATCCTAAACTAATGATAACTAGAGCTGAAGATCAATCTTAGGAGAACACACAAGCACCTCGTAATTGATCAAACAGATCATCAATTCTAGGCAAAGGGTACTTGTTCTTGATGGTTACCTCATTGAGAGAGTGATAATCCACACACATCCTCTATGTACCATCTTTCTTCTCAACAAATATAACTGGGGCTCCCCATGGTGAAGAACTAGGATGTATGAAACTTTTTTCCTATAGCTCATTTAACTATTTCTTAAGTTCTTCTAGCTCATTGACTCCCATTCGGTATGGTCTCTTGGCTATAGGTGTAGTTCTAGGCAAAAGCTCAATAATAAACTCAATATCATGATGTGGAGGCATACCTAGCAAATCATTAGGAAAAACATCTAGAAACTCATTAACAACCTTGGTCCATATGATTGACATTGCACACCTTTCTTGCTGTTGTAGTTGCCTTGCATACAACTTCTTCTCCTGACTTGGATGTCAAGTGTACGGTACCATTCTCACATTGGATAATAGCCTTTCATGGATTTAACCAATCCATTCCAAGAATTACATCTATGCTTGAAGACTTGAGCACAATCAGATTTGCCAAAAACTCTACCCCCTTATTTCAACTCTTACAATGGGACACATTAGAGTAGCTTGCATATCCCCACAAGGTGAGTCAACTAACATCTGTTTCTTCATAGGACACTTTAGTATATTGTGCTCATTAACAAAATGATGTGCTATGAAGGAATGTGAAGCTCCAGAATCAAACACAACTTATGCAAGGCTAGAGTTGACTAGACACGTGCCAAACACAACATCTCGGGCTTCTTGAGCAGATTCTATCTTCACATAATTGACTCTGCCTTGCACATGAGTCCGTTGTTTATGGTTTTCATTATGGGATTGCTGCTTGTTCAGCTTTTTTGGGCACTGACTCGCATAATGACCTGGGCTCACCACAGCGGTAGCACTTCTTGCTTGAGGAGGGGGTGTTGGGCATACTATCCTTCATTGGAGAGTTGATGAGTGGTTCTTGGGGTGGACTCTGGTTCATATACTATTTCTCTTGCTGGTGTTGAGGGAGTTGTTGAGGAGGATCAAAATGCCACTGACTAGTTGGTTTCTGGTATCTCTGTTGAAATTCTTGCTAGGGAGTGTAGCAGGGGCATGTGTTGCTACCTACAGATTGGCTTTGAATTCTCCTTTTCTTCTCTTCCATTTCTTGATGCTTGTTCTCAATCAAAATGGCTCTATTCACCAAAGTTTGGAAGTCAGGATACTCAACAGTCATCAACTATAGTTGAAGTCCATCATTTAATCCTTTCAAGAAGTGTTTCTATTTCTTAGCATCATTAACCACCTCTCCTGGAGCATAACATGACAGCTAAGTGAATTTGTTACGATACTCACACACTGTCATGGAACCTTGTTTCAAGTTGTGGAACTCCTCCTCCTTGATCTCCACCAAAGCTTCTGGAACATGATAAGATCTAAAGGCAGTCTTGAAATCTTCCCAACAAATCTAATTTACATCTTTCCTAACCTAAAATAATTCCCACTAGTCTAAAGCTGCTCCTTGAAGTTGACCAAAAGCATAAAGCACTTTCTGATGGTCATTACACTGAGCTATGTTAAGTTGCCGCTCCACAGCTCTAAGCCAGTCATCAGCTTCTAGTGGGTTGCTTGCATGAGAGAATGTCGGCGGATGTCCCTTCATAAATTCACCACTCTTGTCCCTTGGTGGTGCTTGATGCGAGTTGATGCATACATTCTGAACATAGGTCTGTAACAATTGAGTCTGTATCATCATAGATTGCTCTATAGTCGGAGGATTTGGTGGCAGTGGATTAGCATTAGGGGCATTCCTTCTAGCATCACATGAAGCACTTCTCCTAGTAGAAACCATCTGTTTGCAACATTTAGCACAATTATTGGTTGTAACCCATGATCCGGAAGTAGCTCACATGATAAAACAATCAATCTAAAATTTTCTGGACAAGAACTACCAGTAGTAGTTTAGAAAGATAGCCATATCTCAAGTTCTAGAAATCATATGAAGGTGTTCCTTATTTGGCTAGAAAGCTTATAAAATTCTCCACAACTTTCATATAAACCACCTTGCCAGATTCTACGGTTAAGTTACTCAGAAATAGGGCACAACTGAAATAGTTCTGACTCCCAGACAGTGCAACAACTTCAACTTGTAGGGGTCCTAACTCCCAATCCATAAAACTTTCATGACTTTTGGGCATCTACCTTTGGATATATAACCCGATGTACACTGATTTCTCATAAAACAGCATGCACAGAGACAAGAAAAACCAACCCAACTATCTAACCATTAGTCCTTATACCTTATCATGTAAACTAAATGAAATTGTGAGCATAACCCACAAAATCATTGCAATCATTATAAAGATCCAAATCAAGCATGAACATCAAGACAACCATTGAAACATTACAGGTTCACAATTCAAGCATTAGGACTCAATGACTCTACTCACGTTACTACCATTCTTGTTGTATTGAGGCTCAAAACTCTAGCTTCACCTTCATTTTGCGCAAGAATGTGGTAAGTGATAGCTCTAAAAGCAACTCAAAGCAAGGGGTGTAGATGGGGACAAAATTTATAGCGTCAAGGGGGAGATGAACAACAAAGACAAGAATATAGTGTAGGAGAAAATAGCAAGGTTTATAGACCAAGGATTTCATTGCAAATTTTGAACCTTAAAATGATCATTTTCTAACTAGGCTTGCATCCTACAGTCGACATAGCTTTGGTTCCACTTTGGAGCACCTGGTTTTAAGAACCAAACCAGATACACACCATATGTGTGCCTAGGAATGCAATTCACACATATAGCTACAAATGAAGGGGTAATATCAAAGACAATGCCTTAAATACTTAGCGCACAAATATTTGTTACAAAAGACGTAGTCTTACTTTACAGTGTATACCATAACTCTATTCTTCTAGCGAGGCCTCCAACACCATAGGAATCATCAACTGGTTGATCACAAGCCTAACACCTCTTGAAAAACTTCTCTGAAGAACCTCCATCTGATACCCATCCGGGATTTTGCCAAAGCATTGAAATGAAACAAGCATAGGCTACTACCGCTTAGCAAGCATAACATGAGAGGATGCAGGCTCAAAAGGCTTGACACGGCTGAACTGCGGTAAGCTCTTTTAGTTGGTCATATTTTATTATTAATCGTAAGTTGTTAAGTTATTGCTTAGGCTCCCAAATATGAATAATTAGAGATGTCAGCAATTTTAATCATAACCCAAACCATCCAAGTAACCAACTATTCAATAAGGATCCAGGCCGCTCGTGACCGTGAGCACGGCTGATATACCAGTTTTACACTCTGTAGAGGTTGTACACTTTTACCATGAGTCGTGTTACCTATATGCCCGGGTTAATTACTCCCAAAACACTTCCAAGGTGAGCAGGTAGGGTATACTATGAAGCTTTTCCCCAGTCGTTCTAATAAGGAGCAGCCGCTAAGGATTCCATCTCCCAAGTGTTATGGAGTCATCTCCAAAAGTGGCACTTATACATGCAGCATAGTACACACCCTGGGGATGAGGCCCATACCTAGCCTAGTATGCCCCTCTTGACCTTTTGGTAAACTGCTACAAACTAGAAAGAGCAAGGTACTGGACTAAGACCAGAGCCATGTGGTCCTCATGGTTGTACTATCAGTCCTAGGTTGTCACTTAAAGATGAGTCCTTATGGAGAGAAACTAGAGCACCATAAGAAAAAGGCCCAATGCTCTAGTCCCCTTGGTTCCATGTTGCTAAAAAACATCTTTTAATACCATGTTGCATATATCTTTAATTGTATTCTTTAATCAATATTGGTTGGAGCAAACTGAGCATACTACCCACATGCAAAACTCATAGGTAAATCAAGGACATGATAATCAATATCAAGGTAAATAGACTCCAAGCGGTTCATTAACATATGCACATGAATTGAGGTTGCATTAAAGTGAATAGGAAACAAGGAGCCTTATATTATACTTGCCTTAATTCAATGTATCGCTGCTGGTCTTGATCTTCAAAGCGTTGCTCTAGATCACCAACACAAAACTCACTGTCTACTCGAGATCAAACAGCACCACACAACCATCCATACAATCATGCATAGCAAACAAAAGCTATAGATTAGAACAATACACCAATCATCATAAAATCTAGATGAAAAGTTTGTAAAACGAATCTACGTCTTGCTATGATCACACAGACGCGACGATCATAAAATTCAGAGCCAAAATGAAGAAGTTATGAATTAAACAAGATTTCCTTTAGTAAAATAATATATTAAATCTAACCTTGAAATTTTAAAAGTTGAAAACATACTTAACAGTAGTATGAACATGCAGATTATGAAATTACGAACCTAACGTAAGTTGAACAGGTCAAATCAGAGTTAAAACGGAGATTTTATGGCCTACAGAAGGTAGTGGTAGTTTTGTAGTTTTTAAAATGGACCTATACATAATTTTGATAATAAACATGAGGTCTAACCTATAAAAGTGCCTTTGTTGGACGGCGGGTTCTAATACTATAAAGTATATGGTTTAAAATAGAAGAAAAAGGACTTGCTTTGAATTATTTTTGAAAGAGAGTGGATTGCGGGTTGATTAGATAGAAACCGATGGGTTTCTTGGCAAAAAGGCCCTGCTGACCGGATTGACCGGGTCACCACTGACGCTAGCGCTGATGTGGCAACATGTGGCGGGGCATGGCTGGCTGGAGTGCAAACACCGATGGTAGACCGGGTGCAGACTGCGTAGGTGGACCTAGTTCACACTGTGCTAGTGGACCGGTTACACAGATCGAAAGGTTACGCGATCTGGAGCGTTGATTCGGAGATGGATGGCTTAGGCGGGTTGGGGTGCTTCACCTGGCTAGAATAGGGCTCTGGCGTGGTGGCTGCCATTGACGACGGCGGGAGCTCGCTGGCAAAATTGGAAAAAGGGCTCAGGACCTCGGTTTCCCACGAAATCTACTCAGAAAGAAAGAGGAGGGAATGGTGATCTCACCTCGGCACTTGGCACAGATGGAGATGGCTCGATGATGGTGTAGGGCACAGCAGGGCAGATGGCGTCAGTGGTGATCTAGGTCTGCGACGACGAGGGAGCTCTAGGGCACAGTGGTTCGAGGAAAGAGGCATGACACCTGGGCTTGCTATTTATGGGGCCGTGCTAGCTTGGAGCACACGCAAGACGGAGGGGGAACAGGGCGACAGCGGACTCGGCCGGTGATGTCTAGCGCTACAACAGGAGGAAGACGAGCTCCGCTGACGAGCAAGGCCCGCCTGGCAGACACAGCGAGAGTGGAAGAACGCGGGCGGCTTGGGCTTGGGCCGGGAAGATAAGCCTACGACGCGGCTTGGCCTAGGCCGGGATTCGAGATGGGCCTGCGGGACGATGCTGCTGGACCACCACCCAGCGGCCCACGCGGGAGAGGGAAACGATGATGCTGCTAGGCTTTGCGGGAAAAAGAGAAACAGGCCACGGGGAAGGGAGCAGGCCGGCTGGGCCAAAGAAATAGAGGAGAGGAATACCCTTTTCTTTTTATCATAAGTGTTTTTTCAAATGCATTTTCAAATCCATTTGAAACAATTTGAAGTTTAGTTTCAAACCACACAATACAAAAGAAATACTATGCAACAGCATGAATGCACAACCATGTTAAAAAACTTATGATGAATTTTAATTTCAATAAAGATTATTATTTTCCCTAGGTTTAAATGTACACAAAAATTCATAATTAAATGAATTTAACTCTCTTTGAAGAAAAGCAAATTTTATGGTGTTACAGGACAACGACAGCGACGATGATGGCGATGACAACAACGGCGGCGGTGCCGACAATGGTGGTGCCGCCAACAACAACGGCGGTGGGGACAACAGCGACAATGGTGGCAGTGGGGACAACGGCGGTGGTGGGGACAGTGGTGATGAGACCGCGCCTCCAGCAAAGAGGCACAAGACAGAAAGTGGATCCTCTAGTGCCAAGGATTCGGATTAGTTTAGTATAGGTAGTCCTATTGTGCAGTCTAATCTAGTAAGTTAGTTTTAATTAGTTCAAAATGAAGTAGTTATGTTTGGTACTTTTGTGCGGTCTAATCTAGTAAGTTAGATCAAGATGCAGTCTAATCTAGTAAGCTAGGAGGGAAAAAAACAAATCCCCAATCAGTGTCTTAACTTCATGGATCAGTGGCTTGAGCATTTTGGAAAGACCTTAATGTAGTTGCTAGAAGGGAAAAATCCTTAATCTAGTAAGTTTAGTGTAATTACTTAGTAATCTAATACCAATGTGTGCTACTTTTGTAATCTAGTAGCTTAGAGCTTTTGGATAGAATGAAATGAAGACATATCTGAGAATAGTATGATGAATTCATGAATTTGTTCATGTTAATGGCTTGGATTTTCTGGAATGAACGAAATCAAGTCATCTTTGACAGCAAAGTTCTCTTTTATTAACTCATGGCTAGAGCAAAGATTGTAATTGAACTGGTCTTTTTTGTTTGCTTCTTTGTCTCTTAACCCCCCTGATTTTCCCCTTTTTGTAATTAGGCATGTTTCGTTCCTATCCATAGTCTACCACAACTAACCTTAGCCAAGTGTGGCTAGCAAATTGGTTGCCACACTTTGCCATGCCTAAGGGAATCTTGCCACACTTATTTACTCTATGACATGTGGAGCCCCAAAGAACCATGTCTAACCTTAGTTCAAAACTAACAATTGCCAACCTAGTCAAACTTGGCTAAGGTGAAGTGTGGCAAAGTGTGTCTAGCAACCAAACAGGAAAGTTCAGTAGGGGCGCAAGCCCCTCCTGTTTACTAAAAAAACAAACAAACTTCTCTTGGAAGCTATCGGTCCACAGGATCCATATATCCTTCAACACACTATTTGGCCATGAGATCTCTTACATCAATCCTTCAACGCAACACATTGAACATCAACAAATAGCACGCCCTGAGATTACATCAATCCTTGAGCACAACACAATGAACATCAACAGACAACATGCCTTGAGATTACATCAATCCTTGAGCACAACAAATTGAACATCAACAAACAAGGTTGAGTTAATTAGCCTGGACCTAGAAACAGTACATTAGTCATGAATAAATATGGTTCAGCTAATAAGTTCTGCTACTCTGTAACCAGAGATGAAGATCATAGCAAGTATAGATACAACACTATTTGAAAAGATACATTACTGCAACCGCAACAACAGCACCAACCACTAGTGTGCAAAGCCAAACAATTGTAAGCAAGGATTACACTATGTTTGCCTCAGCAGGCACCAATCTCTGTGTTGTTGAATCTGCTTCTTCATTTTCCCAACTCAGGCATGAGAATCTAGAGAATCTGCTTGTCCAGGTTCTGGGTGAATCACAACCCTACCTATTTTCACCACTTTTTTCAGATAGTCTCGTTGCCATTTGTGGGGGCTATACCCCCGGGTACCACAAGATGGTACATGGGCCGCATCATCCGAGGTGGCCCGGCCCGTAAGATCAAGGCGTGCATAGCAAGATTACAAGTTGTATTAGATATTGTAATAATACCAAATTGGATACTCTACTTGTAACCTTGTCTCTTCAGAGTATATAAGGAGAGACAAGGGTCCCCTAGAGGACAGATCATACAGTATACATCTCAATACAATACACCAAAGACACAGGACGTAGGGTATTACGTCGATTAGACGGCCCGAACCTGTCTAAATCGTTGT
The DNA here is from genome assembly GCF_019320115.1 of Miscanthus floridulus. NCBI lineage: Eukaryota > Viridiplantae > Streptophyta > Magnoliopsida > Poales > Poaceae > Miscanthus > Miscanthus floridulus. The sequence continues at coordinate 44,368,684 of NC_089591.1, forward strand.
CTCTGTGCCTTGTGTCACTATCTGGTTCCTGATTACACGCATCCTACCGATAATCTGCCACCACGGGCACCCCCCTCGGTGGACTGCCGACCTTATTTCGTCGACAGTGGCGCGCCAGGTAGGGGTCCCCTCTAGGGGTTGTGCATGCTGATCCGTGGTGAACCAGATAGCGTACCACAAGATCAACATGCTTCGTGACAGCTTGGCTAATCAAGTCGACATCCTTCAACGATCACGGTGCATGTCCGAACGTCACGCGTCATGCCTGGCATGCTGGCGGCGGTGTTCGGAGTGCATCGCGATGCTGCGCTATGCTGTCCACTACGAAACTGCATGACGGCACTTTGTTGAGATCCCATCGGGCTCACAACGGGCATGCAAGGCTCGTAGTACAGACTCCCGGGCCACGGCATCGGCTCCACATGACACGACACCGGATTTCCAGCGAGCACGCAATGACGCCAGAGTCTACCGTGGAGGAGGCACGATCTATAGTGCCATGCAAGGCTGATTCACATCTTCGGGTGTATATACACATGCAGCGTGCATGGGCGGAGGATGCAAGTCCGAATGTGCCTTGATTGCAAGCTAAGTCATGTCTCATTCATTTTAATTCTATGGGATATATATGTATACATCTTCGGATATCTCCATGACTACTGCTGGCAGGCAAACTGCACCCCACGCAGCTCGTCTCATTGGCTCGGGACTAAGTCGCCGACCCGCCGAGAACTCAGCGGCGCAACTACGTGGCGTTTGTACTCCGGGCCGCATCCGCACGGGAGTCCTACTCCAACTCGAATCAAACACAACGTGCAGCAGAGATCTCCATGGAAGCAAATCTAAATGCATGCGAGCAAATAAGGAAGGAGCCGAACGACAACAAGCCAAGCCAATTAATCTCCTGGAACACGTCCCACAAAAGAGTCCTACTCCGATTCGATCTGCATGATGATTAATTGCCATCATGTGCCCCAACGCACAGCAGCAAGAGCACATCGATCGAAGGACAATGCAAAGATAATTAAAGTAATCAAGAGCCGATCCGCATGCAAGCACAAACAATTACATGGCCAAGCAAGCAAACAAAGCAAGCCGTATCAAGCTACAACTCCATGCAAGATATGACGTCAAGTACTAGTTATGCACAACCATACAAGAGAACGAAGCCAGCATCCGTGCTGCCGGAGGGTGACCTCCCTATTCCAGATGAACAGAAGAAGCAAGCTTTTCAAGTTCGACCGAAATTCATCCACGAGAACTAAGCGCTCTGACGGCATCAACCCAAGCGAGCCGCTGAGCGAGAAGCTCCGCCGAGCTCCGACCACAACCACGATGACCACGTCCCGAGCAGCTCCACCGAGCTCAGACCACGACGACCACGTCCCGAGCGACACCGCCAACCACTAGACCATGTCGCAATGATGATCGCCGCGAAGAACGGCTCTACGACAATCGCGACCACAGTCATGACGATAGGTCGAAAAGCTCGAGGACAGGTCAAAAAGATGCATGCGTGTACTACGACAAGATCCAACACTGTGCCGACGTATGGGGAGGAGTACAAATCCGCAGTGGCAACAACTCTCGAAGATCAAGACCTCAACGTCATCATGGCTCCGACATTGGCGTATCAAGCTCCAGCTACAACACGCCACAGGAATGGGAGTCTACTCCGATCCGGCGAGCTTGGCTTTGGGTATATATTGCCGCCACCGCTACCATATCGGGATCCATCAAAGATGCTATGAGACTAAATCAACTTGCATGGAGCCCTACACGTTGCCTCCGTGTTCTCAAAACGAGGAAGGAATCCAAATTCGCCAACGACGCCACTACAACGACATTAGCACCAAGTGTGGGAAGGGAACCCCGGCTGGTTCGTATGCCAAAGTGGATATGCTGGCTGCTGGAAGTTTTCTCCAATCAACAACAAGCAAACCAAGAAAGCCGATCTGCGACCTGCGGATGTCATGCGAATCAAATTGAAGTAACCAAGATACGCAGCTTGCATGCGCTATACGGGTCTGCATGCATGCAAATAGGCAAGTACCGATCTACAAGGGCACATGCATGTGCACATGTATACATATACGTACGTGTGCATCATGCGGCCGCAACCAAGCCGAGCACTGTCAATTCATTGCATCTTGTGACAAGCTCTCCAGCGCCGACGTGACCGCCGAATGATTTTCTGAGGCATTGAACAAGCTCTCCGACTGCATCAAGCGACCGCATGCCCGTTCGACTGCATCGAGCCATCAAGCAAGCTGTTCGAGCCGTTGGCGAGCCGCAGCGAGCCATCAAGCAAGCCACACCCAGCCACGGAGCGAGCCGCTGAGCAGTTCCACCGAGCTCCGACCACATCGACCACGGACCACGTCGACCACGTTCCGAGCGGCTCCACCGAGCTCCGACCACATCGACCACCAGACCACGTCGCAATGATGATCGCCGCGAAGAACAGCGCTACGACAACCACGACCATCGTCTTGACGACAAGTCAGAAAGCTCGAGGACCGGACAACTTCATCGCCACCGATCAGATTTCTATCAAAGATAAGTAAACTTCTAATATTTATATTTAATATAATTTTCATTACAACGTTCCTCCACAACGTCCTCGTCATGATTATTCTTCAAATAACGTTTGTCCATGTATACCATCTTAAATATAACATACAGCTATACTTAATGCAAATCCTCGACCAGTCATGTTGACGCTCGATGCCTCTAGAGACGGCCCTATCTCCGGCTCCTCCCTACACATGCACGAGTGTCTGCCCTCTGCGTTATGGGTGGTCGGCAGCAGCTCCTTAGCGACGCTTTGTTCTTTCTACACGTGCACGGGCTCCGCGCCCCGCGTTATGGTTAACGGGCTAGCTAGGGCTGGAGACTCAGCTACATACTAACTGGTTGGACAGGTTATATTAAGTATAAACACAAACTTCACATTAACACTGATGTTTACAAAGCACCAACTGCTTTATCACATCATGCTCATTTGGAAATGACTGCTGAGCGTTATTTCTTCACCGCTGATTTTTTTTCTCCATAATTTATTATTTTGTACATTATGTACTACCATTCTATATATTTATATTGCAGGAATTTCAAGCTATGCTCGGGGACTTCGTCGCTCGCTCCTCGACCTGTGCTCGGGGACTGCCCTGATCACTCTCCGACCACTGCTTGGGGACTTCATTGCTCGCTCCTCGACCTGTGCTCGGGGACTGCCTCGATCACTCTCCGACCAAGGCTCGGGGACTTCATCGCTCGCTCCTCGACCTGTGCTCGGGGACTACCCCGATCACTCTCCGACCACTGCTTGGGGACTTCATCGCTCGCTCCTCGACCTGTGCTCGGGGACTGCCTTGATCACTCTCCGACCACGGCTCGGGGACTTTGTCACTCGCTCCTCGACCTGTGCTCGGGGATTGCCTCAATCACTCTCCGACCACGGCTCGGGGACTTCGTCGCTCACTCCTCGACCTGTGCTCGGGGACTGCCTTGATCACTCTCCGACCATGGCTCGGGGACTTCATCGCTCGCTCCTCAACCTGTGCTCGGGGACTGTCTTGATCACTCTTCGACCACGGCTCGGGGACTTCATCGCTCGCTCCTCGACCTATGCTCGGGGACTGCCTCGACCACTCTCCGACCATGGCTCAAGGACTTTACGTCTCAACTACATGCAACTGGCGACTCGCATACAGTTGGGATATTCTTTCTCGTTTAGACCTTGCTACAAGGCTCATACCTCACCTTCTAGCAAGCTCGGGGACTACATCGGTACGATGCACCTGCCAGTGCAGCTCGTATCGCCTGTACGACGATTGGATTCTCAACTTAACTGGGAATTCTTTTTAGACCCTGGCACCACGTGCCTACGTCACCTACTACCAGGCTCGGGGACTAAGTGGGCACACTTCACCTTGCGGTGAATGTGTTTGTTTTTCGACCTCTACGTCTCTGATGATCAAGGACGCTACGCTTCAAGACGCACTTACATTTCTTTTTAGAAATACAAGTGGGCACACTTCCTGGGACAGAAATCTTTTTCTTTCTTCTTAAGAGCACCATACATTCTTCGGACAACCTACTTCTCCAGTGACAACGGTGGTCGGAGATGTCAAGAACTCAAGCCTCACTGTTCGGAGAAGGTTAAAATGACGTGTCGCATCAGAATACATGGCGCTCGGGGACTAGCTATGGGGGATATACCCCCGGGTACCACAAGATGGTACATGGGCCGCATCATCTGAGGTGGCCTGGCCCGTAAGATCAAGGCGTGCATAGCAAGATTACAAGTTGTATTAGATATTGTAATAATACCAAATTGGATACTCTACTTGTAACCTTGTCTCTTCAGAGTATATAAGGAGAGACAAGGGTCCCCTAGAGGATAGATCATACAGTATATATCTCAATACAATACACCAAAGACACAGGACGTAGGGTATTACGTCGATCAGATGGCCCGAACCTATCTAAATCGTTGTCTCTGCGCCTTGTGTCACTATCTGGTTCCTGATTACACGCATCCTACCGATAATCTACCACCACGGGCACCCCCCTCAGTGGACTGCCGACCTTATTTCGTCGACACCATTCATAAAACTTGCATCTCGGTCAGACCTGTACAAAATCAAGGGAAACAAAACAACAGATGCACTCAAAAGACCAAATCCAATCTGTGACAACATCCAACCAAAACAAGAGATGAGCAGATACTTACCAAGGATTGTTCCTTGGGCATTTGAAGAACATACAACTAGGATTAGTGTCAGTCTTTGACTGAAGCTCAATCACACTCTCCATGCCGCACTCGTTGCAAATAATTAGAGGGAGGCCAGTCTCTTCCCTAATATCGTCTTCTTCTGCATACCGCAGCCTTCGAGGATGTCTGCTCTGTGACGATGAGCAATCCATCCAACGAGACATGCTGCTGCTAGAAGTAGGGGAACAAAGAGGAGAGGAGCAAGGGGATGAGAGCAGTGGTTGGTGTCAGGGGCGACAAACCCTAGCACAAAAGGGGAAGAAAGTCGTGGCTATTATAGAATAACGGCCAATGGTCGATTTTACCATTGTATTGTACCGTTGCAAACTAGAAGGACATTTTTGTCTTTGCTCATGCCCCAAAGTCCAAACAGACCTCGCACCACGTCTATGCCATGGTGTACGCTCTTCCATGTCTACCATATTCATCGTATCATAGGGTTCTTGATGCAATTATATGTCCGCATTCAGTGGCCATGGAAATGAAGCAACACCGCCGAGCAGGCACGAAACGGCGGTGATGATAAAGTATCTATGCCGGCTCCTTTGACACACTGGCGGTGATATTCAGCAGCTATAAAATAGCGCTAGGCGGGACAGGGGAATGCTTCCCACCAAAATTTCCTTTCCCCACCCTCCCCTCAGGCAAAATGCTCTCCTCAGGTTCAAGATGCTCCCATCCCCGCTCGCCGTCAAGCTGCCCCTGAGGCCATGGGGCGTTGACCTCAGCCTCGCTGTGAGTCCTCCCATCTACCAGCACAAGGGCCTTCGGTGAACGGTGCTGCGAGCGCGAGGGATGGCGGAGAGCGGGGGGTTGGATAGGTAGCTCGATGGCGAGTGGTGGATAGGAGCATCTAGAACCTGACGGCATGGGGCATCGACCTCTTCTCTCTCTAGGGGTCCTCCCATCCGCCAGCTAAAGGGCCTCCGGTGAATGGTACTATGAGCGTGAGGGATGGCGGAGAGCAGGCAGGGTGGAGGGGCACCTCAATGATGAGGGGTGGATAGGAGCATCTAGAACCTAAGGCCGCGGGGCATTGACGTCGCCTCTCACTGGGGGTCCTCCCATCCGCCGGCGTGACCTCGTGGCGGTCGCGTCTAGCTACCCGCCCGTTATCCCGCACAGTACCTCTGAGGTAATCAAAATTAATTAGCTTTGGAATTGTAGATTTTATTTTAATTTTCCTTTCCATTGTCGTGGATGTTCTCGAATTGTTGTTAATTTTGGGTTAAAAACTTCAGTACATGTTGGTTTTGTATTCTAAAATTGTATATATGCCATGCCAAAGATTTGGCAAGCCAAAATTATGTAAAAAAGTTGCCATGGATTTGGCAAGCCAAATATGAGAGGTTGGTATGTTTTGGTAGCCAACCAAATAATAGCCAAAATCATGGCTTACCAAATCTTTGGTTTGGCAAATTTTGGAAGCCAACCAATCAGGCTCTTAGCTTGTTCATCGATAGAGAGAGTTCATACACGGAATATGTTGACCCGTGCACATTGTTTTTGATAGGACTTTTTCTACCAAATTAGGGGATGATGTACACTGTGAATGAAGTAGCAGCGGTTGATGATTTTGCTGGAATCATCACACTCAACCTAGAGTCAAATGACAAGGATGGTAATCCATGTGCATATCCATAGCAGTTGTTTCTAGGAACAATCTTATAGCCTAAGTATTGTGCAGGCGCCCATGGTTAGTGAACACAATGTCGGACAACCCGCGGAAACAATTGGTGTCATGGATCGAGTAGAAGTTGTATCAATTTTACAAAAAAGTTCGCCCTTGGCAGGCATATCAGGTGGTGGATCGACCATTTTAGTTTTGTTAGTATATATAAATGCATTTATGTGAACACCGAGGTGAATGTGTCTAACTACACATTTAATTGTTTTGTAGGTTCAACGTACTCAAATGTAGGTTGAGATGGGGTTCTTAAACCCGGCCAGTGATTGCAGTTTTTGATGAATTGACAAAGGGCTTGCTATTTAATAAGTCAAATATCCTCCATACTTGTAGCCATGCCATGTAAGTTTGTTGCAAATGACTCATTTTGTAGTACACATTACATGTTGAGTGGTTCAGCCCTGCTACTTTCCATGGGGACATTGTGAATGCAGGAACCATTATATATATCCATTTTGACATCATCTTACAGGAATGCACTCTCACTATTTTTGGCTGACCAATTTGGAGATATCTGGGTTGCAAGCTCTTGGCGGTTTCATTATGGAGTGATTTCGTGTGTGGGATGAATCTGATGTGCATGCAGCCTCATCTATGATCTCTCCAGCTCAGAGGTTGGCCCCTAAAGCCCTTCAATCAATTGACAACCTAGCGACCTACTTAGATTGTGCAGCAAAGCTTGTCTTAACTATGTTTCACATTTTTTCTTGTGTTGCAGACAATAGTGTCATCTTTAGTGGAGCTGGCCATTTTGGAGATATCTGGGCTGCAAGAAGATCTTGGCAGTTTCATTATGGAGACCACCACCTTATCTAATCAAGGTGCTACAGTTCCTGACCTTGGAATGCCATTTGGATGTCTGTTTGTGTTCTAAAAACTATATATTCGTTGTGGTTGGATTTGGACGTTATGTCGCTGTGGTTTAAAACTATGTATGTTGCAGTCGCTTTGTATGGATATTTGTCTCAGTAGTGTTCTGAAAAATATATATGTTGCTGGCGATGCGTAAGCCATGAAATTTCTATATTGTTGGTGCTATAATGTATTGTGAACAATAATGATGCACAGTGGTAACGCCGGCAGTAATGGACAAAACATTACTGCTGGAACAAACACAACGCGGCGGTGACACTGCCCCTCATTACAGACGGAGGGAGCACCTACCACGTGCGCTGGCACCTACATCACCGTCAGATGGTACTCTGGACCGGCGTTGACATTCTCGTCATCACAGCTGGATGGTACAACGGACTGGAGTTGATGTTCTCGTCATCATAGCCAGATGGTACGCCCGTCCGGTGTTGATGTTCTCATCATTGCTGCCGAATGGTAGGACGGCCTGGCATTGATTTATTCATCAACACCACCGGTTGGTACACTGCCCCGGCGATGCTAGGTACATCGTCACCGTTGGATGGTACGCCGGGCCGGCGTCGATGGTTACATCATCACCACCGGATCATACGCTGACCCGGCGTCAATGGTTACACCATCACCGCCGGATGGTACGCCAGACCGGCATTGATGGATGCATCATCACCGCCGGATCGTACGTCAACCCGGCATCGATGGTTACACCATCACTGCCAGATCGTACGCCGGGCCGGCGGTGGTAAGACATCGTCACCGCCATATGGTACGCCGGACCGACGGTGGTAAAATAGCGTCACTGCCGGTGCGCAACCGGTGGAGATAAAGGTCGCCGATGACCGACGACATACACCAATAAGGGTCAAAACCATTGGTAATGGGGGTTCTGGAGCCGGCGGTGATTGTAGTAGTGATTTTTAGTACATAATATGTGGTCTAGGCACAAGTAAACTGCAGTTATTACAATGCACAGTTGATACAACTTGGATTTGTTATGAGAATGATTGATTTTTCAAGGTGAAGTAGAATTATGTGACATTTCGATCGGTCCTCTCTGCTTTCCGCTTGTTTGCCAGATGCCAGGACTGAGTTAACAACGCTGCAAATGCATTCAGTCCTACAACATGTAGTGCAATTCTATGAGTCGTGATGAATATGCCTGCTGCAGAGTGCATGTTTGTTTCTTAAATTTGGGACGGCAGGATTGCATCATTAAATAGGACAAACATATCTGCGTCCATAGAAAGCAACAAAGAGGCCTAAAGAGCGTGCTAAGCAGTAGAGGGTGAGGCACATGGGAAGCAAAGACAGACGGGGATGGGCGTGCTATGTAGTGCTAAGCATGTAGGATTGGCAAGCATGCGGAACCGAATTATATCCACACCTTTGCCTCATACATAGTGGGTACTACAAACTTGTGGATCAGGGAAAGAAAGGTCGGGTTGAATTTCTACCAGCTTTTTAGCCAAATATAATTGTGGGCGCGGTTGCATAGTGAAGGGATAGGCAATGGCCCGTTTCAACCTCTAAGCAGGTTCTACGCATCTACAAGGTCCCTAGAGGGAATCAAACATACAACATGTTCGTTTGGTCGTAAATGATCGTAAATTTCCAGTCAGAATAGTATTTTTTCTCTTACACCAAACCAGCCAGCAGTAATAATCCACGATCGTATACGATCGTTTCAGCCCTAGCCGAACAGGCTGATAAGCTGGATTCTCGATCCCAGCGTGACCAATGTTGAGCTCTCTTCAAGAAAGATATCAATTTAACGACAATTCTTTCCTCCTGTTTCAGTTCCAAACTTTTAATTTGTTTAAACCCCCCTTTTTTAAGTTTGAAACAAAATAAGGCTGTGTTTAGTTCGCAAAATTTGGAAATTTGGCTACTGTAGCGCTTTCGTTTTTATTTAGCAATTAGTGTTCAATCATGTACTAATTAGGCTTAAAACGTTCGTCTCGCGATTTTCAACCAAATTGTGCAATTAGTTTTTTTCGTCTACATTTAATGCTCCATGCACGTATCGCAAGATTCGATGTGCTGACTACTGTAGCACTTTTTGGGAAATTTTTTGGGAACTAAACATGGCCTAAGTTGTTTGTGCAACCAAAACTTTATTAGCAGGTCAAAGTGGTTCAGAAGGTCCAGAGCAATGACAACTACGGACCCACGAATACAAATTTTACACTATGTTTATTACCACATGAGCTGCAGAACTTCCATAGAAAGGGTGTCATCTACCAAAAAAAAATGTGACACAGAGACTCTGATTTTGACCTAGTGCCGAAAAATTAACAGGCCTAGATTATTGCGATTTTGACATGGGAGGAAATTTGCTGTTACAATCAGTGGGTGACTAAAACAGAGCACTCTGTTTTCTTTCCAGCAGTGGCATGGGTCGACTTGGTAAAATTCAAGACTGCAAGTTACAAGTTAAAACATATAAAATTCTCTTGTTAGTGCCGGCACTTCAGCCCCAAGGTGTCACAGTCAATTTTCATGATTTTTAGTATATATCAGGACTAGACGCAACTGCGCAAATAAAATGTTAGTATGAAACCACACTCTGGCTGAAGCACGAACTGATAAACCTAGATGAGCAATACACAATTAATACAACTTGAATTTGTTATGAGAATCTAAGATATTTGACGGCGAGGTAGAATTATGTAATATTTCGATCCTTTCCACCAGTTTGCCAAGCAAGCATTTTTTTTCTAGCTACTCGAAGCCAGGTCATCATCTAAATTCAGCATCCACATCCTTACAAATGCATCCAACATCCAGTCCAACAATATATAGGAACTACCATGATGCGTAGTAGGTGGATCCCAGTACAATACGTAGTGTAATTATATGAGTTGTGATGACCACATAATGCTGCAAAGTGCATTTTCTTTTCTTAAATTTTGGCCGACATGATTGCATCGTTAAATAAATAGAACAAATATGTCTATATGACTATAAAAGGTAACAACGAGGCCCAAAGGCGGCGTGCTAAGCAGCAGAGGGGTAAGGACATTGGAACAGGAGATAGAATGGGGATGGCATCTCGGGTTCAGAAATGTGAGGCTTATGGTTTAAGTCATATAGCCATATAGGATTGTCAGGCACGAGGAACTCAGGCCCAGTTTAGATGCGAAATTTTTTTTTTTGGCTTTTTGCTACTGTAGCATTTTCGATTGTATTTGGCAAAAAATGTCCAATTATGGACTATTTAGGCTTAAAAGATTCGTCTCGCCAATTACGGGCAAACTGTGCAATTAGTTATTCTTTTTATCTACATTTAATGCTCCATGCATGTGCCGCAAGATTTGATGTGATGGGGAATCTTGAAAAATTTTGGATTTTGGTTGGGATCTAAACAGGGCCTCAATTATATCCTGCTGCAATAAATTTGTGGATCAGTCCCAAAAAAGTCTGGCAGAATAGTGGTCCCATGGGCCATAAGCCTCATGAACATAAGCATCATGCGTGAATAGTGATGCTACGCCACCTCGCTCTAAGCAGGTTCTACTCATCATCCAACCAGAGAATCAAAGTCCACGGCAGGATTCTCGATCCGAACGTGACCCATGTCAAGCTCTCCTCACCAATGTTAGAGTAAATAGGAATAGTACCACATTGCGTACCCACGTGAGGTGTTAGTCCTGTATACCCTATATAATCAGCCCATGAGGCCCAATGCAATATATCTAATATTCCACCAATTATATTCTCCTTCATTCCGGCATCGGCATCGACTACACTGACATCTACATCTTCGACTGTGCGGCCTGGCCGGGGAAGGGGATGCCGAGGGGATGCCTTCCTGCATCGCTTCTCGGTCATTCAGTCCGCATGTCTACATCGTCGGTTCGTCGTCACCACCACAGATCGGGACGCCTCCGCCGGCTTCTTCCATCATCGCTCCACCTCGCGCGTACTCGGTCCGTACAACCGATTATGCACGATCCACCCGGCTCCCGTGACGTCCATCGTCGAGTACTACGCGCATCTTCTCTGAGCAACAGGGCTGCTGGCTTGCTGCCGTGTCGCCTCGTCGGGCTGCAGCACCGCCGCCCGTGTGTCTACTTCGCCGTTGCATCTACATCACCGTCCCCTGTGCATCGACGACTGTACTGTGCACTCTTTGCTGCGCCATCCGTCTGCACAAGGTCTTCGTCCTGCTGATTGGGTCTTCGTCATCGAGCTGCCGCTACCCGCGCCGTCGCTGAGCCATGCTCGCCGGTCACACCCCTCGCATCGTCGCTGAGCCCTGCTCGCCGATGCGTCTGCTCTCGCACTGCTTCTTCTTCGTCCAGCACAACCACGTCGACAGCATCACCGTGGTTGGGGCCCTCTACCTTGTACGCCCGGTATTGGCAACACCGACGCGTGCTTTCGTCCCCGATGCGTTGCTGGGTCTGGCAAACCCAGTCCACGCCTCGGCGCACAGGTGGCTTGACTGCATCGACTTCGGCATTGACCCTCCCGTTCCTACCCCGTCTGCCTCGACTGCGTCGTCGCCTTTCTTCTACATCTACGACGGCCTTGACTGCGTTGACTTTGGCATCGCCCCCTTCCACGACGACTGCCTCGACGCGTCTCCGTCATCATCATGGCGCCCCTCGCGCGCCTGCAGCTCGATCGACATGGCAACCCAACCACAACTACGTCGACCTCGGCCATCTTCAGCACGGCTTCTTCGACCACGGCTATCACGCCCTCACGCTCGGCTACCTCGACATCGGCACAAAGGGCTACCGCCTTGCATGAGGACTCATCGGCTTCTTCTCCAGCCACAGCATACGCGACGCATCAACTGTTATGACTGCGGGGGAATGTCAGCTTTGTCAGCTTCTTCTCCAATCTCACCGTTTGTAGCGCTCCCGCTGTGACTGCGGGGGGATGTTAGAGTAAATAGGAATAGTACCACATTGCGTACCCACGTGAGGTGTTAGTCCTGTATACCCTATATAATCAGCCCATGAGGCCCAATGCAATATATCTAATATTCCACCAATTATATTCTCCTTCAACCAAAAATATTATCAATTTAGCGACAGTTTTTTCTTCCTGTTTAAGTTCCAAATTTGTCATTTGTTTACCCCTTTTAAGTTTGTAACGCTACAAGCTAAGAAGCCCCTTTTACTTATGCCAAAAGATTTACTTTTCTTTCATATATGTTAGATCGAGGACACGAGCAACTGCTAGCATTTTTATGCAACCAAAACTTCCCTATACCCTAGTGTCGGTATTTCGAGTAAGCACCGTCTAGTAAATCTGTATATTACGCGTCTGACCCGGATGGTGTACTAAGAGGACATAAGGATTATACTGGTTCAGGCCGAATGTCCCTACGTCCAGTTTCGAGCTGCTCGTGTTACTAGCACTGAGTTTGTAGTACAGGGTTACAAACTGGCGAGAGAGGAAGATAGCTCCCAAGTCTCTGGTGTGATACGGTGTGTTTGTTCGATGAATTGATCCCCTTAGTGGGACGCCCTGCTTTCCCTTTTATAGGTCAAGGGGAAGCAGGGGGTTTTACCACCGAAGGGAGCAGGAAAAAGAAAGAGAAATAAGGCTTCTGGAGGTACGTCGTTCTCCTCTTCGCGTGGGTCCCGCTGACCCTGTAGATCGTGGCGGTAGCGGCGTCGTACCGGGGGTCCTATTGGCCGCTGCAGCTTACGTGCGGGCGTCGTGCGTCATTCGTGTCTTCCGTCCCATCTGAGTGGACGGAATGGTCAGAGGGTCCCCTAACAGAAAGCCATACGGGGGGCTAGTGGTACAGTGCCAGTCAACTGACGCTGGTTTGACTGACGTTGGACGGTGGTCAGACAGGGAGTTGGTAGCACAGTGACCACGCGTCCATCACTGTGGACGATGTGAGTTCCCCGGAATGACATGTCGTGGGGACGGGTCGTGCTGAGATGTGACCACTCCCTGCACGATGCCAAAAGTTTGACCTTGAGTGGTACTCTCTGGGCCGTAGTGGTTGGCGGCGACGTGAGCTTCTGTTAGGAACCGTATTCGAGGGGATCGGGCGAGATGGAGCCGGCCCTCAGGGGTCGGCCGAAGCGGAGCCTGCCCTCGGGAGTCAGCAGAGGCGGAGCCTACCCCCAGGAGTCAGCCGAAGCGGAGCCAGCCCTCGGACGTCAGGCAAGGTGGAGTTGGCCCTCAGACGTCGGGCAAGGCGGAGCCGGCCCTCAGGGGTCGGCCGAGGCGGAGCCTATCCTTGGGAGTCAGTTGAGGCGGAGCCGACCCTAGGAGGTCGGGCGAGGCAGAGCCCGCGTCCTTAGTGTCCACTGAGGTGGAGCCAACTCTCGGGGGTCGGACAAGGCAGAGCCCCTGGCCTCGGTGGTCAGACGAGGCAGAGCCCAGCAAGAGGTGTAGTCGCGCTCCTAACCGCTCGGATGAATCAACCGTTGATGGTTATTAGCTCCTCCTCTTCGGGTAACATAATATTGGTCCCCGACACCTAGCATGTCAAAGTGGTTCAGTAAGGTTCAGAGCAAAATGACCCTGTTCGCTTTGCTAAAAAGTCATGGTTGAAAGTACTGTTTGTTGATTTGTTGTGAGAGAAAAACATTGTTTGTTCGCTGAAATAGTACAGCCAGAGGCCCACGAGTAATTTTCTGTTCCACCAAAACAAGGTTCAACTCCAGCCAAAAGAAAAAGGGAAAACAATGTATGACACATTTAATTTCAATGCACCCCTGGCTGCACTCGTATTCATCTTAATAATTCATGTGTGTTCGAATGGATTGAGGTGGAAATTAGTTAACTTTCCACCCTAATCCACATCAATACATGTGGATTAAGGTAAATACGATTGCAGCTAAACAAGGCCTTACAAATGCAAATTCAACATTGAGAGATTTTCCGTTTTCATCTAAAAGCGGCCTAATCGTTCAGGCATCTAGCTATCACATGACAAAAACATGCTCCTTATGATTTTGAACAGAGAAGTAACAGGGTGCAACACGATTGACAGTAGTAAGCAGCTGTGGTGGAAAACACCACCGCTACATAATCATTATCACAAGCGCTTTGTAACCCCTTATGACCACCGCACTACTGGTTTCAAACTTGCGGTGAAAGCGATTATCACCACTGGTTCGGATCATGAACCAGCAGTAATAATGATTTGTGAAATTAAAAAAAAAAGAATCTGGTGAGCCTCAGAGAAGGCCCAGCGAAACCGTCGAAGAAACCCACTAAGTCCGCTGGCCTAGACCACCGCCCTCGACCACGTCGCATTTGGAAGTTAGATCATTTTTGGAATTTACAACTATCAGAAACATATTTTCTACAATAGAATTGTATTTTTTTAATTTATTCATGAGGAACTAATTTGTTAATGGTGCAATAAACTTGAACTAATGTCGAAATTGTGATCAAAATGTACTTTTTTGAAACTGTGATCTAATGTTTACTGCAATCCACAGCGACATAGATAGAAGCTCGGAGCCAGTGGGTATGAGGTATTTTATAGCAGTGGAAGGCTATTTTGATAGAGGTGGAACAAAGCGATTTATAGGGTCGGTAGTAAATTTTTACTGGGATAATGGAGCACTCCTTTAAATATTGTAATTGACTAGGAGACAGCTAGAGAAGAGCCTATATATAGTAGAGCAAACACAAAGATTGGCCATTATGCATGTGAGAACGAAGGTGGTAATAGCTTGGTGGGAAGTCTTATGGTGTTGGGGTTGGGAGACGTAGGGAATTCATGTGTGCCAAATTAAAAATGCAGTTGACACAGGCATCCACTGCACCTGTTCCACATAATTTTAGTTCTAGGTACTAAAACAAGGCAATCTCATCTTAGCAGTATTCACTTTTGTTTGTGCTCGTGCTTTTCTACTTCTTCATTCATGAAGAATTAGCGGAAGCTCTAAATTTGGTTAACATTTAAGTGTGTTTACCTTCTTTGCAAGGTGGGATGCCACTGTTTCACAGCTGAAAGCAGCATACACAGTACTAGTGTGACAGCGCATGGATTTTGTGTCCATTGCTATCCAGATGTTGCGACAGAGCTCGTTCATGATCATGGAACTCAAATTCCTCTCGGCACTGCTGAGCTTGTTCAGCGAAGTCGGCTGCAATCAGCAAGCAGACCTAAGCCAGTGTCATCGCTTCCTCTAAGAATAAGCATCTGTTTTCCTTCATCCCCATCGCTAGCGGACTTCGGTAGTGCTTGAAGAGAAACTTGCTGTTAATGTGGATCTAATAAGGTGATTATTAGGTACAAATTAATCTTTGATTGACAATGCAATCGAGCATCTCGCTAGACATCATCATTTGTAGTTGCCGGCCACCCATATATATTCCTGTTGCAAATAATCAGCAAATATATCCACAGTTCCAAAAGTTTCTTAGCTATATGGAAATGGGGTGATGGCTGGGGAACAAAATTAGAAGCTAATAATTTCAAGCTGGAAAGGTAGGGAATAAACCTTGATTTCAAGCTGATTCAGATGCACCGTACCAGCCTCAAACTGTTCAAGTATATCGCGTTGTGTTAATTCCTCCTCTACATGAGTGTTTACTTTGATAAACTAACCACCGTACATCTTATTTTGGTCTGTTTCTTGCTCTACTTTCATTCCAACTTTGTTTGTGTTGGCAGGAAGCTTCACTTGAAAAGCCAACATAGTCCTTGCTCTACACTACATATGTCGATTACACCCAAGAAAAATCTTAATCCATACCGCAATCATCATGCATGGACTACTTAGCTTGTTACCACCCACCATGTAAACCTTGCAAGCTGATGACACAGTTAGCACAACTTGAACAAATTAGGGACTTAATTTTAGGCGAAAATCAAAGCAGAATGATGTGGTACTACAATATGTTCGACAAGTTTGCCAAGTACCTTTCACTTCCATAACTCAAGTTCTTAAGAAGATTACAGTAGGCACTGCCAATAGTGATGTTCACTAAATGGAGTAATCCCTTCATTTCAAATTAGTTCACTTTGCTTTTATCATAAGTTAAACCTCTCCAACTTTAACCAAGATTTTAAGAAAAACATTACCATTTACAAGTTCAAATATATTCACTTTTAGAATTTGTCATGGTGAATTCAATAAAAAAGAATTGGTGTTGTAGACGTTGGTGCATTTTTCTATAAACTTTTGTAAAAGTTAAATATGTTTAAATTATGATAAAGCCAAAGTGAACAATAATTTGGAATGGATGGAGTACAAAAGTAGTGTGATCGAGCTATATGAATATCTTTGACTTACGAAAATGCAAGATTTTGTCTTTGAGATACAAACTATCTTCACACATCCCAATGTGTTTGTGTTTTATGCCATTTTTAGTAGATCAGCATAGAGAATTAGAGATACAATAATGAACTTTGTGCACCCATTGCATGAACAGGGGCTAGGAGACTGTTTTATTCTTTTATAGTGTTGGGATTATCAATTTACAATAACAAAAATTATTTGCTCGGTAAAGCTAGAGCAGTTTGGCATAGGCAACAATAACAAAAAAAATTGCTCGGTAGATCTAGAGCAGTTTGTCATAGGCATGACAGTGGGTACAAACTCAGTGGGAGCATCCCCCCTCCCCCCCGGTGCACCTACCCTCTCAACATAGCAGCGGTGACTGAGCATGCCACTGGTCAAGAGCAAGGCAGGGGTACGGTAGGGTGCACCATTGCACAGGAGCTTCACTACTACTAAAACGGGTTTTAGAGATGGTCGAAACAGGTTCCCATGGGCGCTACTCCCTTGCCATTGTACTTCATTGCTCCTACAGCTTAGCCATCAGTAACCACCATGTTAAATTGTTACTACTCGCATGTCGTTGCTGCGCTACTGCTTTCATCACACAATTCCATGGGCTCAGGCAAGCTTGGGTTTGGTTCATACGATGGACTCAAGGGGACAGCAAACAATCATGCAGTGGCAGTGCAAGGCTGAAACTGCGGGTGACCGGCAGCCACCAGTGGACACCAGCGACAAGCAGTGTGGCCCTATGCAGTGTTGATCTGGATCTATCAATCTTGGAGCTTAGGGCATAGGGCAAAGGACAGGGTGTGTGTGCACCATTCGGTGCTGAGGTGGTGGCGGGCCGCTTTGAGAGTAGGGGAAGGGGATGGGATTGGGATAGCTAGGATTTTGCGGTTATATGATGTGATTCATGGTCTGAACCCACCTGTTGTTAATCAAGTGTTCCACTAGATGGGTTGCGGGTATGGGGTACAGGAGAATGCACCATATGGGGGGGGGGGGGGGGGGGGGGGGGGGGGGAGATTTATGCCATTACTATATTCTTGGGAAGGAAAGGGCCCTTATCCACACTCTAATAGGGTTTATGCCACGAAAACCCAAACACAGTAGCGGGAAAGGTTTATGCATTCAACAGCCAAAGCAGCCAAGGTTCATGATTGGAAAGGTTTATGCATTCAAGAACCAACTACAACCAAGGTTCATGACTTCAACCACCAGGATCCAGGTTCTATTGCCCACCTATTTAGGCGTTCTGATGACTTCAACTAACTACATATCAACCAAATGGATGCCACATTGAGAGTGACTATAGAAAATGTGGTATTGTTCTATGAAATATGCCATGCCTATCATCAAGTTGCACGTGCTGAGAACCGTGCATCTAATTGGAAACTTGTTTTCGACTCTTATACTACTTGATATAAAGATGAGACGCCCCAGCATATTTTACACTTCATTTTGACTAGATATCTTGCGAGGGTCTCAATTATATAAAAAATAATTTAAATTATACCTTCATATATCATTACTAATTTTAAAATTAATCATAAGTGTTTTCTTTTAAATGTTTCAATGGCTACATCATGAGTAACATAAAATTTGTATTATTTTAGTCATAGTAATAAATTTTAGATGGTTTCGTCTAGTCCAGTATTCTTTACGGATAGAAATGGTATCAGATATGCATCCACTTGTCAATGATCTGAAACTATAGCACCCGGTTTTAATAACAAAACCAAATACACACCATATATGAGCACAAGAAGTCAACTCTCACATATAGCTACAAATAAGGATAATACCGAAAGACAATGCTCAATATATAACGTACTTAGTATAAAGGATATAACCTTAGACAGCAAACAGCGGAAAGACAACTCCGATCTTCGGGTGAAGACTCCAATTCCACGGGGACAACTAACTAGTTGATCGCAAGCCTAATTCCTCCAAACTCTAGGCATCTGGTACCAATCCGGGATTTTTCCAACGATTTAAAAAGTAAAGCAAGCATAAGTACATATTGTACTCAACAAATATAACATGGGGTTCATGAGGTTCAAAGGCTGACACTGGTTCAACTACGAATAGCTTTTAATGAGTCATGGTTTTAGCAATGGAGTAGCAACAAGTTTATTCACAAGCCCACATAAACACATGATCAGGTAAACATGAATAATGAATAGCATAAACAGTAATCATTAGTGAACATCTTCAACATCAGTATCATTAGTGTTCATTGTCTATTCCATAAGGGTTCTAAGGCCGCTCGTGACCATGAGCACGGCTGATATACCAGTTTTACACTCTGCAGAGGTTGTACACTTTCACTGTGAGTCGTGATTTACCCTTTCACCCGAGGTAATCAGCCTCTTGACCCACTAGCAAGTAAGGTCGGTAGGGTTCATTATAAAGCCTTTCAAAGGTTCGTCGAACAAGTTAGGGCCATTAGATTCACTCGGCAAACAGATGTAGAGCCCTCCTTCCCGATGGCACAATGACGCGCAGCCTATACACATGGGGACAAAAGCCGCACTATACCCGATTCGGCAAGCCATTCTTACGCCAATAAAGGTAACCACTAACAAGCTAGAAAAGGTCCTCATACTGAGCTAAAACCAGAGCCATGTGACCCTCACAGTTGTATCGTAAGTCCTGAATGATCACTTACAGATAAGTCCTTAGGGAGAGGAATCTAGAGCACCATAAAAACAGCCCAATGCTCTAGCCCCATTGTTCCATGTTGCTAAAAAGCATCTTTTAGTGTTTATTGCATATACCATTAGTCAAGTTACAAGATCATGGCTTTAGTTGAGCACTAGTATCATACTACCCAGTGTAATACCCCATAGGTATTAAGGTACAGGGTAACAAAGTATTAGAAAATCCTTAGTGGTAGTTAAGGTAGACACATGCAGTATGAATTAAATGATTAAAGGTCTATAGGACAACAAGGAAGATCCCATGCTATACTTGCCTTAAACTTAGATCCTTCTTCTATTGATTCGTAGCCTCCAAAGAACTGCTTGTTGATCACCACGTAAAACTCACTGACTGGACAAAATCATTAAGCACCATACAAGCATCCGAACAAACATGCATAGCATTCAAACATAACTATATTAGAACAATACACCAATCTGTGAAAAAGAATTTGAAATCAAATCTATGCATTGCTACGATCACACAGACGCGAAAAGCACGCTAATCGGAGCTACCGTGAAAAACATACATCTACCGATAGATTTGCTTCGAAAAGAAACTATAGGATTTATTTATTTTAGCTATATAAAACATGTATAAGATTCTTCAGAGAAATACCTTAATTGAGTTAAGTCAAATTATACTTGATTTAGAAAAACAAGGTAAAACTAATCATATAATTGACCAAGGTGAAAAGCCAAAGTTACTTTTAATTAGAAAAATCTAATTGCATAATCGTTATTCAGGTTAGGCGTTGAAAGCTCTAATTTGGTTTTGGTGAATTAATGAAACCCTAAGTGCTAACCTAGTTTATCAAGTGATCATGAGATAGGTAGCACATTCCAAGTGGTGAAGCAAATGAAGATCATGACATGAAGATGGCGATGCCATGGTAATGATCAAGTGCTTGGAATGGAAAAGAAGAAAGAGAAAAACAAAAGGCTCAAGGCAAAGGTATAAATTGTAGGAGCCATTTTGTTTTAAGTGATCGAGACACTTAGCGAGTGTGATCACATTTAGGATCGATAGCCGTACTATTAAGAGGGGTGAAACTCGTATCGAAATGCGGTTGTTAAAGTGCCACTAGATGCTCTAACTCATTGCATATGCATTTAGGATCTAGTGAAGTGCTAACATCCTTGAAAATATTTGTGAAAATATGCTAACACATGTGCACAAGGTGATACACTTGGTGGTTGGCACATTTAAGCAAGGGTGAAGAAGAAAGAGTTGAAAACGAGTTAGTCGCGCCGGTCATAGAGTGACCGGACACGTCCGGTATGGGGCTCAGGACTGAACTGCACAGTGCGACCGGACGCGTCCGGTCTGAATCTGCATGGTTGGTGTTCGGTAGTGCAGTTGATCGGACACTAGCATCGTCCGGTCAGGAGTGACCGAACGCGTCCGGTCGAGCGTGGATGCACAACTTCTCATCTGCACTGATCGGCACAGCTTCTCATCTGCACTGCATCGAGCGGGACGACTACATCGATAGGCACTATGTCTTCGAGTGCATTCGGCTCTGCCGCTGGGTGTGTCTCTGGAACGAACCTCTTGAGGTCTTGGCTGTCAATCCTTAGTTTGAGTATCATCTACATGCTCTCATGTTTAAGACACACAAGCACATATATGTCTTTTTCTAGATTAAATTGCTACTAAAATTGCCTAATATTCTAACAATCCAAAAACGTGATAGGAAATTCTCGGTAGTTGGCTTTCCGAGTATGCTAAAACCAAATGTCTTTGAGGGCACTCATTACAAGAGGTGGTGGCAGAGGTGCATTCTATGGTTGACTTCTATGCACTATTATATTGTTGCTGAACCTTGGGTTGTTGGGCCGTATACTCCTGATGAGGAGCGTGCGCTCAAACATGCTGACACTACATTCAAGATAGCAATTTTGAGCGTGCTTGGAGACACCATAGTTGATGCATATGTGCTGCTACAGACTGGTAAAGAGATGTGGGACGCACTTGAGGCCAAATATAGGGTTTTTTATGCTGTTGAGTTGTATGTCATAGAGTAATTTCATGACTACAGAATGGTTGATGGCCGTTCTGTAGTGGAACAAGCTCATGAGATACAAACACTGGCAAAAGAGCTCAAAATTTTTGGTTGTGTGTTGCCTGATAAGTTTGTGGCAGATTGTATCATTGCTAAGCTGCCACAGGCTTAGACAGATTTTGTTACTTCTCTGAAACGTAAGAGACAGGAGTTTGGCATTGCAAAGGACATTCATGCAGGTTCTCTGATAAGTTTGGATGTTGAAGAGAAGGCAAGAGCAAAGGACGTTCATGGCAAGAAAATTGGTGAGAGGAGTTCTAGTGCTCATGTGGTGCAGAAAAATCCTCCCAAATCCCACAAGAAGACATTCCAGCAAGAACTCAAACAAAAGTCTACCACTCCTTTTAAGAAGAAGAAGAAGGAAAAGGGAAATTGATTCACTTGTGGCAAGCCTGGGCACTATGCTAGAGAGTGCAAGGAGGCTAAGTGGAAGCCAAACAAGAAAACAGCAAACACAGTTGAGACTGATGCAGGAACAATGGGGTACGGTAATTTATTGCCTAGTGTTCTTTTAGTTTGTCATTCACCTGATTGGTGGGTTGATACAGGAGCAAATATCCATGTGTGTGCTGATGTTTCTTTGTTTTTTTCTTATCAGGTCGGGTGGACTTCCTCCTTGTTGATGGGGAACAGGGCGCATGCGGCTATACGTGGTGTTGATATGGTCGATCTAAAGCTTACTTCGGGAAAGACTGTGCAGCTAAAGAACGTGCATCATTTCCCCTCAATAAAGAAGAATTTGATTAGTGGTTCTTTGCTTTGTCGTGATGGTTTTAAACTTGTGTTCGAGTCTAATAAGTGCATACTTTCTAAGTATGGAACTTTTGTTGAAAAAGGCTATGAGAGCGGAGGCTTGTTCCACTTGTCTTTGACTGATACTTGTTTTAATTCCGTGAACCATGTGAGCCACGATAATGAGACGAATATTTGGCATTCACACTTATATCATATCAATTTTGGTTGCATGACTTGCTTAGCTGGTTTAAATTTAATTCTGAAATTTGATTTGGTCAAAGGTTCTAAGTGCCATGTTTGTGTTGAGTCAAAGCAACCTCGCAAGCCTCACAAGGCTGCTATGACAAGGAACTTGACACCATTAGAACTAATCCATTCTAATGTGTGTGAGATGATTGGAGAGTTGACCAAAGATGGCAAGAGATATTTCATAACGTTCATAGATGATTGCACTCAATTTTACTATATGTATTTATTAAAAACTAAAGATGAAGCATTGCATTATTTTAAGATCTATAAAGCTGATGTAGGAAATCAACTTGAAAAGAAAATTAAATGTTTGCAGTCTGATCGCGGGGGAGAATATTTCTCAAACGAATTTTCTGAGTTTTGCGCGGTGCGTAGTATTATTTATGAGAGGACGCCACCATACTCACCACAATTCAATGGGATTGCAGAGAGAAAGAACCGCACTTTAACTGGGTTGGTTAACACCATGTTAGAGACTGCGGGAATGGTGGAGTGAGGCAATTTTGACAGCATGTCATGTCCTGAATAGAGTGCCCACAATGAACAAAGAAATTACACCATTCGAGGAATGGGAGAAGAAGAAATTAAATTTTTCTTACCTGCGAACATGGGGTTGTTTGGCAAAGGTGAATGTGTCAATAAACAAAAAAGCGAAAGCTTGGACCAAAAATTATTGATTGTGTCTTTCTCGGTTATGCTATTCACAGCGTGGGTTATAGAATTTTAATAATAAACTCTAGTGTTCCTGATATGGTTGTTGGTACAATTATGGAATCTAGAGATGCAATATTTTTTTAGAGTGAATTTCCCATGAAAAATACACCTAGCACTTCTAGTCATGAATCTATTTTTCAGCTTGAGACACATGAACCGGTAATACACGCTGATGTTGAAACCCATGAAGAAATTCCTAAGGAGGATAATAATGTAGTCACTCGAAAGAGTAAGAGACGGAGGACTGGAAAGTCCTTTGGTGAAGATTATATTATATACCTTGTGGATGACACTTCCACAACCATAGCTGAGGCATATTCGTCTCTTGACGCTGAATTGTGTAAGGAAGATGTTCAAAGTGAGATGGACTCTATTATGTCTAATGGAACTTGGGAAGTGGTTGATCGTCCTTACGAATGCAAACCAGTCGGTTGTAAATGGGTCTTCAAAAAGAAGCTTAGGCCTGATGGAACTATTGAGAAGTACAAGGCGTGGCTAGTGGCTAAAGGTTATACTCAAAAGGAAGGCGAGGACTATTTTGATACTTACTCACTAGTTGTCCGTTTGACGACCATACGTGTGTTGCTTTCCTTGGCTGCCCCACATGGTCTTCTCATTCATCAGATGGACGTTAAGACAGCTGAAAGTTCTAGTTTGGTTTTGGTGAATTGATGAAACCCTAAGTGCTAACCTAGTTTATCAAGTGATCATGAGATAGGTAACACATTCCAAGTGGTGAAGCAAATGAAGATCATGAAATGAAGATGGCGATGCCATGGTGATGATCAAGTGCTTGGACTTGAAAAGAAGAAAGAGAAAAACAAAAGGCTCAAAGCAAAGGTATAAATTGTAGGAGCTATTTTGTTTTGGTGATCAAGACACTTAGAGAGTGTGATCACATTTAGGTTTGATAGCCGTACTATTAAGAGGAGTGAAACTCGTATTGGAATGCGGTTATCAAAGTGCCACTAGATGCTCTAACTCATTGCACATGCATTTAGGATCTAGTGGAGTGGTAACACCCTTGAAAATGTTTATGAAAATATGCTAACACATGTGCACAAGGTGATACACTTGGTGGTTGGCACATTTGAGCAAGGGTGAAGAAGATAGAGGTGAAAAGGAGTTGGTCTCGCTGGTCACAAAGTGACTGCATGCTGGTCTCAGAAGGTCCGACGCGTCCGGTCAAACATGACAGCGTAGACGCCAGCTTTGGTCAAACGACCGAACACTGGGTCTCAAACTGACCGAACGCTGAAAGGCTGAAAGGCTATGTCCGGTCCTAGCTGACATGGTAGCACAGTGGTCAGGGTAACTGACCAGACGCTGGCTGTGTCCGGTCAAGCATGACCGAACGTGTCTGGTCGAAGAAAATCATTTCTAGAACCTTACTAGAAACGATCGGACACTGGAGGCTTAGAGTCTGGTCGGTTTGTGCGCAGCGTCCGGTCAGCAGACAACCGTTGAAATCTGACAAACAGTATTTAAAGCAGCAGACACGTGGCATGAATCACGTGACCGGACGCTAAGGTCCAGCGTCCGGTCAATATGACCGGAGCGTCCGGTCACCCCGTGTTGTGCCCAGTGAAGGGGTACAACGGCTCTATTTAGTGGGGTCTTCTATTTAAGCCCCATGGCCGGCTCAAGCTCACACTCTTGGCCATTTGCATTGACATAGCAACCTTATGAGCTTAGCCAAAGCCCTCCCACTCATCTCTATCATTGATTCATCATCTTTGTGAGATTGGGAGAGAATCCAAGTGCATTGCTTGAGTGTTTGCATCTAGAGGCACTTGGTGTTCGTGTTTCGCTATGGGATTCGCTTGTTACTCTTGGTGGTTGCCGCCACCTAGACGGCTTGGAGCAGCGAGGATCGTCGAGCGGATGGTGGTGATTGTCTCCGGCTCCGATCGTGGTGATTGTGAGGGGTTCTTGACCTTTCCCTGATGGAGAGCCAAAATGTACTCTAGTGGATTGCTCGTGGCTTGTGTGATCCTCATCTTGTGTTGGTTGTGTGGCACTCTATTGAGGGTTTGGCGTGTGATGCCAATTAGCACGTGAACCTCCAAGTGAGTGAATCGCCATAACGAGGACTAGCTTGCCGGCAAGCAAGTGAACCTCGGTAAAAAATCATTGTGTTCATCATTGATTCCGAGGTGATTGGTCTTCATTGTTATTCATACTTTTGATTGATTGTTTCCTTCATCTACACGGCGGTATAACTTTCTTGATGACTCTCTTTACATTACCGCAAACTAGTTGTCAAGCTCTTTAGTGTAGCTAGTTGTGAGAGCTTGCTTGCTTGGTTGGTGTGGCTCTTTAGTTAGCCTTTGAGAGCACACTAACATAGGGTAGTGTCATAGCTATTATGTGAATAGATACTATCTAAACTAGAAATATGGTAGGTGGCTTGCATTTTGAGTTGGCTAGCGCAACTCTTGCTTCGCCTCATAATTGTCTAACCATTTTGGTAAGTGTTGTTGTAGAAATTTTTATTATGCTATTCACCCCCCTCTAGCCATTAGGACCTTTCGAGTGGTATTAGAGCCGAGGTCACCGTTATTTGAGGCTTAACAACCTTCGGTGTAAAAATAGCTCAAATCAACAACACTAAGAAGCCACCCCAATTTGATGGCTCAAATTATCCCTATTGGAAGGCTAAGATGACAACGTATATCAAGTCAATCAATAGGAAGATTTGGAAGGTGGTAGAAACAAAATTTGAGATTGAAGATGAAGATGCTCCCACCGCCGCTGAAGAAATACTTCTCCAAAATAATGACATTGCTCTTAGTGCCATCCATGATGCTTTGGATGAGAGAACCTTTGAGCCAATCAAGAACATTGAGAGAGCTCATGAGGCTTGGAAGAAATT
The DNA here is from genome assembly GCF_019320115.1 of Miscanthus floridulus. Classification (NCBI taxonomy): domain Eukaryota; kingdom Viridiplantae; phylum Streptophyta; class Magnoliopsida; order Poales; family Poaceae; genus Miscanthus; species Miscanthus floridulus. The sequence goes on from NC_089591.1 coordinate 44,394,586, forward strand.
GGAGGAATCATTTGAGGGCACTCAAGCCATGAAGGGTGCAAAGGCATATATTCTCAAAGAGAAGTTTGCAAGCTTCAAGATGAAGGAGGATGAAAGTGTGCCGGACATGTTCCATTGGATGGAGGTGATTGTCAATGATCTCAAAGCACTTGGTGAGAAGATAGAGGACAAGGACTTCTCTAATAAGTTCTTAAGATGTTTACCAACAAGATTTGGCATGTTAGTCACCTTGCTAGTGAGGACCGGGTTGGACACAATGACACCAAACCAAATCTTAGGAGATATTATGACTGATGATGCTTATAGAGATGATGATGAGAAGGAAGAAAAGCGGGAGAAGAAAGATGAGAAGAAGAATGACAAGAAGAAGAGCGTGGCATTCAAGGCCACATCATCCAAGGGCAAAGCCAAGCAAGAAACGTCAAGTGAAGAAGATGATTCATGGGATGATTATGATGATGAGAAGATGGCCCTCTTTGTCAAGAGATTTGGCAAGTTCATGGTGAAGAAGGGCTATCGTGCAAGAAGAAAGAAGTCTTCATCCAAGAACAAAGAAGAGTCAAGAAGGTGCTTCAAGTGTGGAAGCAAAGATCATCTTGTTTCTCAATGTCCATATAATAGCGACAATGATGATGACAACAAGAACAAGAAGAAGGACAAGAAGGAAAAGAAAGAGAAGAAGGACAAGATGGCCTTCAAGAAGAAGGGTGGTTCATATGTGGTCACTTGGGATAGTGATGCTTCCTCAAGTGATGATGATGACGATAGTGATGATAACAAGACCACCAAGAAGAAGGTTCTTGCAAGCATTGCTATCAATGAGAAGCCTTCTCTCTTCGACTCTTCATCATGCTTCATGGCTAAGGCCACTAAGGTACAAACTTGTGATGATGAAAGTGATGAAGAACATGATGATGATAATGAAAATAAAAATGAAAATGAAAATGATAGTGATAGTGATGATGATGAACCTACTAAGGATGAATTATTTGACATGCTAGAAGATGCTAGAGAACACTTTGACATCAAGAGAAGGGAATGCAAAAGCTTGCGTAAGGTACTAAAAGCTCTTAAGCAAGCCTTTGATGAGCTCAATGCATCTCATGAGAGGCTAGAGGATGCCCATGAGAAGCTTGGCAAAGCTCACAAAAAGCTTGAAAAGGCTCATTCCTCTTTGCTTGATGAGCAAAATAAAAAGAAGCATGTTGATACTTGTGATGTAGGCTTAACTTGTGATTTAATTGATGAATCATTATCTATGCCCATCATTGTTGCTCCCACTAACCCTTCTTGTAGTACTTCTACTTCCACCTCATCTAGTAGTGATGGTCTCACTTGTGATGCCTCACTAATGGTTGAGAATGAGAACCTCAAGAAGGAGGTCAATAAGCTCACTCACACCTTGGCTAAGGCCTATGGTGGTGAGGACCGCTTGCTTATGTGCTTGGGTAGCCAAAGAGCTTCTCTCTACAAAGAGGGATTGGGATATACCCCAAGAAAGGCAAGGCAGCCTTTGCTCCTCACAAGACTAGTTTTGTGAAGAAAAATGGTCGGTTTTGCACTAGTTGCAAGCAAGTTGGCCATAAAGAGCATGAATGCAAGAACAAAAGCAAAAATGCTAATGTATCCTTCATTAAGCTTGATTCTTTCTATGTGCTTACTAAGGGTACAAATGGTGTGAAGGCTAAGTTCATTGGTAAACCATGGATGGGCTCAAAGAAGAAAGTCATTTGGGTACCAAAGAGCTTAGTGACTAACCTTTAAGGACCCAAGCAAGTTTGGGTACCTAAAAAGAATTGATCTTCTTTTGTAGGTCAATTACAAAGCCGGAGGAAGGCATTGGGTTCTTGATAGTGGGTGCACTCAACACATGACTGGTGATGCAAGAATGTTCAACTCAATCAACACCAATGGCAATGATGGTTATGATAGTATCACATTTGGTGATAATGGCAAAGGCAAGGTCAAAGGGCCTAGTAAGATTGCAATATCCAATGACATGAGCATTTCCAATGTGTTGCTTGTAGAGTGCTTGAACTTTAATTTGCTATCCGTGGCTCAATTGTGTGATCTTGGATTCAAATGCATATTTGGGGTAGATGATGTAGAGATCATAAGTGTAGATGGCTCTAATTTTATCTTCAAAGGCTTTAGATATGAGAATCTATACTTGGTTGATTTCAATGCTAGTGAAGCTAAACTATCTACATGTTTGTTCACTAGGTCTAGTATGGGTTGGTTATGGCAAAGAAGGCTTGGTCATATTGGAATGAAACAATTAAATAGATTGGTTAAGCATGACTTGGTTAGAGGCTTGAAAGATGTTGTGTTTGAGAAGGATAAGCTTTGTAGCTCTTGTCAAGCCAGCAAACAAGCTGGAAACACCCATCCTAAGAAAAGCATGATGAGCACTAGTAAAGCATTTGAGTTATTGCACATGGATTTATTTGGGCCAACACAATACACTAGCATCAGTGTTAATAAATATGGCTTTGTGATAGTGGATGATTATACTAGATACACATGGGTATTCTTTCTAGTGGACAAAAGTGATGTGTTTGCAACATTCAAATCATTTGTCAAGGGCATTCACAATGAGTTTGAAATAACCATCAAGAAAGTTAGAAGTGACAATGGTAGTGAGTTCAAGAACACTAGAATTGATGAGTTATGTGATGAATTTGGAATTAGACATCAATTATTGGCCAAGTACACCCCACAATCAAATGGCCTTGTTTAGAGAAAGAATAGAACACTCATTGATATGGCAAGGTCTATGCTTAGTGAGTACAATGTGAGTCAATCTTTTTGGGCCAAAGCTATCAACACAGCTTGCTATTGTAGCAACCGCCTCTATTGTCACCCATTGAAAGAGAAGACACCATATGAGCTATTGAATGGTAGAAAGCCCAACATTGAATATTTTTGGGTCTTTGGTTGCAAATGCTATATATTGAAGAAAGGCACTAGATTGGGCAAGTTTGACATGAAATGTGATGAAGGATTCCTACTTGGATACTCCACTACTAGCAAAGCATATAGAGTTTGGAATTTGGATAATGGTACTCTTGAGGAAGTTCATGATGTTGAATTTGATGAAACCAAGGGTTCACAAGTAGAGAATGAGAACTTGGAAGATGTTAGAGGCATTCAACTTTCAAATGCCATGAAGAACATGGATATTGGTGAATTGAGGCCTAGGCAAGTGAATGATGATGAAGATGATCAAGTGCAAGTACTCTCTAACTCAAATGTGCAAGATGATACAACTCAAGCTAGTGCAAGTGGCTCTCATGATAAAGAACAAAATCAAGTGGCTAGTACATCATCTCAACCCAATGATAAAGCAAGTGCAAGCAATCAAGTAACAATTCTCCAACCAACCAATGTTGCAAGGGATCATCCTTTGGACACTATCATTGGTAATATTTCAAGAGGTGTACAAACAAGATCAAGATTGGCATCATTTTGTGAACATTTCTCATTTATGTCATCCATTGAATCAAAGAAGATAGATGAAGCATTAAAGGATGTTGATTGGGTGAATGGTATGCATGAAGAATTGAATAATTTCACAAGAAATCGAGTATGGGAATTAGTAGAGAGACCAAAGGGACACAATGTGATTGGAACCAAATGGGTCTTTAGAAACAAGCAAGATCAAGATGGGATAGTAGTAAGGAACAAAGTAAGATTGGTAGCACAAGGCTATACATAAGTTGAAGGTCTTGACTTTGGAGAAACATATGCTCCGGTTGCTATATTGGAAGCAATTAGGATCTTGCTAGCCTATGCTTGTGCCACAACATCAAACTCTATCAAATGGATGTCAAGAGTGCATTTCTCAATGGTTACATCAATGAAGAAGTATATGTTGAGCAACCTCCTGGTTTTGAAGATGATAAGAAGCCCGACCATGTGTACAAGTTGAAGAAGGCATTGTATGGCTTAAAGCAAGCACCTAGAGCATGGTATGAAAGATTGAGGGACTTCCTACTCTCTAAAGGGTTCATAATGGGCAAGGTTGACACCACTCTTTTCATCAAGAAGATTGGAAAATATTTATTTGTATTGCAAATCTATATTGATGACATCATATTTGGATCAACCAATCAAGACTTTTGTGATGAGTTTGGAAAGATGGTGGCTAAAGAGTTTGAAATGTCCATGATTGGAGAGTTAAGTTACTTCCTTGGTCTTCAAATCAAGCAATTAAAGAATGGTATATTTGTGAGTCAAGGCAAGTATATCAAGGACATGATCAAGAAGTTTGAAATGAGTGATAGCAAAGCTATTAGTACACCAATGGGAACAAATGGCAACTTGGATAGTGATGCAAGTGGAAATATGGTGGATCAAAAATTGTATCGGTCTATGATTGGAAGCCTACTCTATGTGACCGCATCAAGGCAGGATGTCATGTTTAGTGTATGCATGTGTGCAAGATTTCAAGCCTCACCAAGAGAAAGTCATTTGAAGGCTACAAAGAGAATATTGAGGTACTTGAAGCATACACCAAATGTTGGTTTGTGGTATCTCAAAGGAGCAAAGTTTAAGCTAGTTGGTTACTCTGACTCGGATTATGTGGGATGCAAGGTTGAAAGGAAGAGCACCTCGGGCACATGTCAATTGTTGGGAAGATCACTTGTTTCATGGTCATCAAAGAAGCAAAATAGTGTTGCATTATCAACTGCCGAAGCCGAATACATATCCACCGGTAGTTGTCGTGCACAAATACTTTGGATGAAGGCCACTTTGAGTGACTTTGGAATCAAGTTCAAGAAAGTGCCATTGCTATGTGACAATGAGAGTGCAATCAAGTTAACCAACAACCCGGTTCAACATGCAAGAACAAAGCACATTGATGTCCGCCACCATTTCATAAGAGATCACCAACAAAAAGGGGACATTTGCATTGAGAGTGTAGGCACCGAAGATCAACTTGCTGATATATTCACTAAGCCATTGGATGAGAAAAGGTTTTGCAAGCTAAGGAATGAGTTGAACATATTGGATTTCTCAAATATGTGTTGATGCACCCCCCCCCACTTATATGACATGCCTCTCCTTCAAGCAATCCAAGGTAAAAGTTGATTGGCATGGCATACATCCTTGCTAAGGACATGTTTAGTGCATCTAGTCATCTCTCCATTTTATTAGGCTCATTCATAAAAATCAAATGAATCTGATGATTGTATGGTACCACTATTGCTTCTATGCTTATTTTGATCTAGTGGTAGCATATGACATATTTGTAGGCTTGTAAACCTAGTGTTTAATCTAGAAAATGAGCTCTAAGTGTTTAACTCAACATGGTACAAGATAACCCTTATTTGGAGGTGTGAAGAAGCTTGTCCTTGGATCAAACCGAGTTAAATATCTTTGGCAAATGATCTAGACTGGACCAAATTTGGGAAAATGATCCTAACCTATCTATAATTTAAGTCTTTGTGGTCATTGATGACAAAGGGGGAGAGAAACAAAGATATAAGTGATAGGGGGAGAAATAACAAAGATATTAGTACATGGGAAGAAAGACAAAAGATATATTAGTGTACTAAGATGGTGAAAAGACAACAAAGGGAGAACTTGACATAGGGGGAGAGATATGACAAAGGAAAGGGATCATTTAAAATTTTGAGCACACAAGTAGGGGGAGCAAGCTTATGAACTTGTATGGTGCATTTGAATGTGCATTTCATATGTTTGCTTGCATGGCACAAGTTTTAAATTTCGATATCCATGCTTGTGTGGTGTATGCTAGTTGTAGGTTTGAATGATGAAATGAAAATCTAGCATGCATAGGTTATCTAGTGATTTCATTTCCAAGTGTTTCCAAGTGGTATTGAGCTAACCATGGTGCTAAGGATGGTATAATGGTGCACTCCGATTGGTATCACGCTTCAAAGGTCCATCTTTTATACCTTAGCATCATTTGGTAGACATTGTCTCCTATATTTTCTATCTAAGCATATGTGCAAGCTACAATCCAAACTCTTAGCACATATGTAGGGGGAGCAATTGCTACCATATGGAGTTCATGAAACTTGTCCATATCCTTTTACAAATGGTAAAATGCTTGGGCAAGCAACATGGATTCAATTGAATTTCAATTAATATCTTTGTGAAAGGGTTGTCATCAATTACCAAAAAGGGGGAGATTGAAAGCTCTAGTTTGGTTTTAGTGAATTGATGAAACCCTAAGTGCTAACCTAGTTTATCAAGTGATCATGAGATAGGTAGCACATTCCAAGTGGTGAAGCAAATGAAGATCATGACATGAAGATGGCGATGCCATGGTGATGATCAAGTGCTTGGACTTGAAAAGAAGAAAGAGAAAAACAAAAGGCTCAAGGCAAAGGTATAAATTGTAGGCACTATTTTGTTCTAGTGATCAGGACACTTAGAGAGTGTGATCACATTTAGGTTTGATAGCCGTACTATTAAGAGGAGTGAAACTTGTATCGGAATGCGGTTATCAAAGTGCCACTAGATGCTCTAACTCATTGCACATGCATTTAGGATCTAGTGGAGTGGTAACACCATTGAAAATGTTTGTGAAAATATGCTAACACGTGTGCACAAGGTGATACACTTGGTGGTTGGCATATTTGAGCAAGGGTGAAGAAGATAGAGGTGAAAAGGAGTTGGTCTTGCTGGTCACAAAGTGACTGGACGCTGGTCTCAGAAGGTCCGGCGCGTCCGGTCAAACGTGACAGCGTAGACACCAGCTTCGGTCAAACAACCAGACGCTAGGTCTTGGACTGACCGGATGCTGAAAGGTTGCGTCTGGTCCCAGCTGACGTGGCAGCATAGTGGTTAGGGTAACTGATCGGACGCTGGCTGTGTCTGGTCAAGCATGAGCAGACGCGTCCGGTCGAAGAAAATCATTTCTGGAACCTTACTGGAAACGGTCGGACACTGGAGGCTCAGAGTCGGGTCAGTTTGTGCGCAGCGTCCGGTCAGCAGATGACCATTGAAATTTGACAAATAGTATTTGAAGCAGGGGACACATGGCGTGAATCACGTGACCGGATGCTGAGGTCCAGCGTTCGGTCAATATGACTGGAGCGTCTGGTCACCCCGTGTTGTGCCCAGTGAAGGGGTACAACGGCTCTATTTAGTGGGGGCTTCTATTTAAGCCCCATGGCCATCTCAAGCTCACACTCTTGGCCATTTGCATTGACATAGCAACCTTGTGAGCTTAGCCAAAGCCCTCCCACTCATCTCCATCATTGATTCATCATCTTTGTGAAATTGGGAGAGAATCCAAGTGCATTGCTTGAGTGTTTGCATCTAGAGGCACTTGGTGTTCGTGTTTCGCTGCAGGATTTGGTTGTTACTCTTGGTGGTTGCCACCACCTAGATGGCTTGGAGCAGCGAGGATCGTCGAGCGGAGGGTGGCGATTGTCTCAGGCTCCGATCATGGTGATTGTGAGGGGTTCTTGACCTTTCTCCGATGGAGAGCCAAAAGGTACTCTAGTGGATTGCTCGTGGCTTGTGTGATCCTCATCTTGTGTTGGTTGTGTGGCACTCTATTGAGGGTTTGGCGTGTGATGCCAATTAGCGCGTGAACCTCGAAGTGAGTGAATTGCCACAACGAGGACTAGCTTGCCGGCAAGCAAGTGAACCTCGGTAAAAAATCATTATGTTCATCATTGATTCCGAGGTAATTGGTCTTCATTGTTATTCATCCTTTTGATTGATTGGTTCCTTAATCTACACGGTGGTATAACTTTCTTGATGACTCTCTTTACATTACTGCAAACTAGTTGTCAAGCTCCTTGGTGTAGCTAGTTGTGAGAGCTTGCTTGCTTGGTTGGTGTGGCTCTTTAGTTAGCCTTTGAGAGCACACTAACATAGGTGTCGGTGTTTCGGACCAGGGGGTCCTCAACCAACTAGTGAATTTGAACTGCGTGCTCCCAGTCCCGGATGGTGATGCAAAGAGACACAAGGTTTATACTAGTTTAGGCAATCGGTGCCCTACGTCCAGTCTGAGAGATCGATCTTGTATTCCTTGCACCGAAGTGCTTGTAGTAGGGGGTTACAAGCTAGGTGAGAGAGGGAGCTATTCCTAGGTCTCGGCGAGGAGTGGTTTGGGCTGCTTGAGACGTTGCTCTTAGGCGGCTGGGATTTGTGCGTGTGTGTGTGTTACAAGGTGTTCTCCTCTATCCCTCCTTCGTCCGTCGTCGTCCGTCCTCCTTCTCTAAGTGGCCAAGTCCTCTCCTTTTATAGTTGAAGGGTGTGGCAGAACCTCCTAAGTTATAGGGCCCACATGCACCTGTCACTGTCCGACGACCTTTGACATTTATGCATATGTTTCCAATAACTTAAAAAGACTGTCGGGTGTCCTCGGGGAACCCCGAATCATCCACGATTTCCGAGCAGGATCACGTTACAGAGTCATTGCAGTATTACGACATTTATTCAAATATCAAAACCAGAGTAAAATCAGCGGAAGTCTTACAACAACATAGTTTACAAACAGTTGTTTCAAACCTTACAAACTAAGTTCCATAATTATTACAAACCATAGTAGTAGTGGAGTGGCATAATTAACATATACTTAACACACAAAATAAACATCCTGCCCAAGGATCACACATTTAATTCTCATCGTCAGAACGAACGATAGTCATGCAGCACGATCCAAAATAGATCTGCTCATGAGGCTCACCTGCAACAAGGGGTCAATGAACCCTGAGTACAAAGGTACTCAACAAGACTTATCCGAAATCTTAACTGATAAACTCAGTAATGCAGGCTCAGGGATTCAAGGTATAGCTTTAACAATGATCAAAGTTCTTTTGCGTAAAAGCTCTTTTAACAACATTCTTTATATAGAAAACTTCTCGAGAATTTTATACAAAGCTGACACGATCCGCACTGAGATCATGAAACTTCATATTCAGCACCTTCACAAGCCTTATTCTAGTTCCGGTTATTAATTCTACGATGATGAACAGTGAGTTGAGTCTCCATAACCGAGGAGCAACGACGATTCGAACCGATTAACACCCAGCTGGGAATTCCAGACCACACGACATATGCGGGTCCCTGACTCACATATATCAACCTACCCTTGGATCCTCTAAAACAAGAACGGGTCCGCGCCACCCGAGAATACAGCACACCTCAAATTCGGCCACATTCTAGCCACGAGGGTACATGCTATTCCCGCCATCTCTCCACTCCCAGTGCGCGAGTAGCCATTCTCTTAATAGAATTTCCAAGTTCAGGCTTACCGGAGTATGTGGTTAGTACTACAAATTCTCACCTCATGCAATTCAACAACGGACGTGCCTTAATCAACACAGGCGGAAAGAACCCGCTCACAAGACCTCCATGTCTTGTGGCTCACACTCACCGAGTCCGCCCGGTCTAGATTTATTACTCCACATTCCCATATCACATGTTAACATAGTTAACCAGTGTTCCATTTGTAACTTGCGGGTGGCAGGTAGTCACCCGACTTTCATTGTTCTACGCATAGCTAAGCAAGACTAGGCATATACGAGTTTAAAACTGGTAATATGGTAAATATGGAATAACAAGGGTGGTAATGCAACAATTAGGCTTTTACTTAACTCCTAATCACTTAATGCAGTAATGGAAAGCAAAAGCGAAATTAATTTATAAAACACAAGGTAGGGTTGTATGCATCCGGGGCTTGCCTTCGTTGACGGAAAAGTCCGGTTCCTGCGACGTTACACAAGTATTCGACCCGACCTCAACAGACGGATTAACCTCTTCAACAGCTTGATTAACTACCACGTTTTCACCTTCGTTCACTACACGTAATAACAATGCCATGTTTAACATGATGCGGAATTCGAAACATGATGCTCGATGAGGGATGAAAAATTAATAATTTGAATACAACTTTCCTTCGCGGTACAGTTGCAAGTCAAACAAACTAATTCTTTTTCGTAAACACATACATCAACTGCCAAGGATCATTAACAACAAATGACCCAAGGTCATCACTCAATCCAAAATTCCAAACAAAACCTAAATCACTAAAGGTTACTATTTGCTTTTATGAATTAATTATTTAATTCAAAATTATGAAATAAATCAACTTATTCTAATTGAGCCCAAAATTTTAGTACATGTTCATTACATGTTAACTAAGTGGCAAAACAAGTTTCATAATTTTTGGATAAATAAATAAACCTAGAAAAAACCTGGAAATCCATTTATGAATAAATTGAGCAATTTTTATCACATTTAAAACTTACTGAAAAACACTATTTCATATTTTTCTTAAATACTATACCTCACAAAGAAGTCACTCAAAAATTTTCATAATTTTTGGAGCTCTAAATAAATCTACACAAAAATAACAAAAACAGACACTATTCATTCAAATCTAAAAATAGAAAAATTCATTTTGAACGTTGAGTCACTGACATGGTGACCCCACCTGTCATCTTCTACCTCCCGCGTGTTGACTACGACGACGACGGCGCTGACCGGCGCAAACTCACCGACGGCGAGTCCAAAGGCGACGGTCAAGGCACCAAAATGACCACATCATCCCGGCGCATCGACTAAAGGCACTAGCTAGACGAATTACTATGAGTTACGAACTTGGCGTCGGCCATGGTGGATGCGGTGGCTCGGCGATGTTACGCCGGCGAAACGAAGCCGAAAACGGGGAAACAGAGGGCATGGGAAGATCCAGTAGCTCACCACGAACATGTTCAAGCAAGAATTAAGGCCAGAGAAGCAACGGTGAAGCGGGGCGGCGTTCACAGCGATCACGGCGGTGCGAGCAATAACGACAGCGGTGTTCCAGTGGCTGTGGTGGACAAAACGAGCAATCAACAAGATATTAAGCACCACGGCATCACGGAGAAGCTGAAACAATGCTTCCCAAGATCAGAAGCTCACCGTAGAGTACTGGCCATGACGGCGCTCGCTCGACGGGGACTCTGCCGGCCGCGAGGAAGAAGAGCGTGGTCAGCGAGTTCTCGGCGAAATCAGCCGACCACAGTTGGCTGGGTGGATGTGCAAGAGAAAGACGAAACTGGAACGGCCATTACCCAGACGACCGCGGCGCTAGGGAGACGGTGCGGGCTCGCCGGAGCTATGGCGGTGGTGTCGGGAAAACAGAGCAAGAGAACGGGGCCAACGGCGACGGCCTGGGCTAAATAGAGCAGCTCAGAAGCGCAAGGAAGCTACGCTGTGGCCTTCACCGCGCCAGCGCGACGCCAAAGACGGCCACGACCGCGCCTGGAAGCAAACCGAAGGTCGCCGCCGGTGTAGCTTTGAGCGGTGAACACTGTTCACAGAAATTACAAGTTTGCCATTCGCCAAAATTCACAAATTACTCCCAAATTTTCATAACAACTCAAAAATCTCCAAACATAAAAGTTGTTCAAAATCAAAAGTTCTACAACTTTGCTTTTATAACCATCTCCTAATTCGGTCTAGATTTTGAAATGAACTTTTGAATTTGAATAGGAAAATTTACCGAATTACGCCTTTTTGATTTACTCAAAAATTTTCTAAACAACTTGAAAAACTCCAAAAACAAACTTTGTATAACTTGCCAAGCTCTACACTTTTGCTTTTGGGCCCAACCCAAAAATATGCTTAGATTTTGAAATGGATTTTCAGGGTAGGGTTTACATGTTGAAACGCGGGGTTTTCTCGAAAAATTCAAAACCCAGTCAAACTTTGAACTTGAGTCAAACAATACAATTCAACACTCATTACACAAATGTAAACTTGTTTTAGTAAATGCACATCAAAGTTTTCACCAAATGCCAAATGCTTTGCAATGCATATGATGACATGTCAGATTTTAACATTTAAACACCCGAGGTGTTACAATCCTTCCCCCTAAAAGAAATCTCGCCCCGAGATTCAAAGCCATAGGGTAAGTAATGGAAAAGGAAATGTGTCGCAAGAACACATACAAACTCTGTCCATAAAACAGCTAAGGTTACTTTTACAAAACACAACATGTACTACCGAGCTCAACTAACATTACTCGATTCTATATTGACGCTAAAAATTCGGGAAACTTTTCTAACAAGTAATCTTCTGATTCCCAAGTAGCTTCCTCTTCTGAATGTTGATTCCATTGTGTTTTATAGAACTTGATTGTCCGTCTTCGAGTAACACGATCTTTCTGATCTAACACTCGGATAGGATATTCGGAATAAGTTAAATCCGGTTCTAGTTCCACTCCTTCAACTTCAACATTTTGTTCAGGCACTCAAAGACACTTCTTCAATTGAGAAACATGGAACACATCATGCACAGCTGCAAGATGTTCAGGTAATTTCAAACGATATGCTACTCTTCCATACCTCTCTAAAATTTGATAGGGTCCCATATATCGGGGTGCCAACTTTCCTTTAACACCAAAACGGTTAACTCCTTTCATTGGTGATACTTTCAGATATACAAAATCTCCTTTGTTAAATACCAATGGTCTCCGTCGTCTATCCGTATAACTCTTTTGGCGGGACTGAGCTATCTTCAAATTACTCTGTATTTGCCTAACCTTGTCTTCTGTTTCTTTCACAAGATCAACTCCAAAGAATCTTCTTTCTCCAGGCTCAGACCAACTCAATGATGTTCTGCATCTACGACCATAGAGTGCTTCAAATGGAGCCATTCTAATGCTTTCCTGATAACTATTGTTGTATGAGAACTCGGCTAAAGGTAAGCATTCATCCCACTTTTTGGAATAGTTAAGGACATAACACCTTAACATATCTTCAAGTACTTGATTGACTCTTTCAGTCTGTCCATCAGTCTGCGGATGATAAGCTGTACTGTACAGAAGTTTAGTACCCAATGAAGAATGCAATTGTTTCCAAAAGTTGGAGACAAACTGTGTACCCCTATCTGACACAATAGTTTTGGGTATTCCATGGAGACTCATGATTCTTGCTAAGTACGTTTTGGCATATTGGATCGTAGGATATATTGTCTTGACTGGAAGAAAATGCGCTGACTTAGTGAGTCGATCTACAATAACCCATACTGAGTCAAATCCCTTTGATGTCTTGGGTAGACCAACAATAAAGTCCATGCTTATGTCCTCCCACTTCCAAGATGGAATAGGTAATGGTTGTAATTCACCAGCAGACCTCAAATGTATAGCTTTCACCTTTTGACAAGTATCACACTTCGCTATATATCTGGCAATCTCTATTTTCATTTTAGTCCACCAAAATCTTTGCTTCAAATCATGGTACATCTTGTTACTTCCTAGATGAATGGATAACCTAGTAGCATGTGCTTCATCTAGAATTGACTGCCGCAACTCAGGAACTTTTGGTACCACTAGGCGATCCTTGAACCACAACACATCTTTATTGTCAATGCTAAAGCATTCCGCTTTTCCATTCTTGACTCTTTCCTTAATATGGGCTATACCCTTGTTTTCCTTCTAAGCAACAATAACTTGATCTCGAATAGTGACTTCAACAATTATGTTGGTCAAACTTCCTTGTTGAATTATTTCTACATTCAACTTTTCCATTTCTTGACATAAATTCAAACCCATTGTTCTCACTGTCAAACAATTGCAATAACTTTTGCGACTGAGAGCATCTGCAACCACATTTGCTTTACCAGGGTGATAATGTACTTCCAAATCATAATCCTTAATCAGTTCTAACCATCTTCTTTGTCGCATGTTCAACTCTGACTGAGTAAAGATATACTTTAAGCTTTTGTGGTCTGTATACATATGACACGTATTACCAAGCAGGTAATGCCACCAAATCTTTAGAGCATGAACCACAGCCGCTAACTCCAAGTCATGAGTCGGATAATGTTCTTCATGTTGCTTAAGTTGCCTGGATGCATAGGCAATGACTCGGCCTTCTTGCATCAACACACATCCAATACCAATACCTGAAGCATCACAATAAACATCAAACGGCTTCTCGATGTCAGGTTGGGCTAACACTGGCGCAGTAGTCAACAGTCTCTTCAAAGTCTGGAAAGCCTCCTCACAATCTGATGACCAGACAAACTTAACTTGGTTCTTCAACAATTCAGTTATGGACTTTGATATCTTTGAGAAATCTGGAATAAACCGACGGTAATATCCCGCCAAACCCAGAAAACTCCGAACTTGATGAACTGTGGTTGGCGGTTTCCAATCAAGCACATCCTTCACTTTGCTGGGATCAACTGCAACTCCTTCGGCTGACAAGACATGTCCAAGAAATTGCACTTCCTTAAGCCAAAAATCACACTTGCTGAACTTGGCATATAGTTGATGTTCTCTCAAGCGGGTCAGAACAATTCTGAGATGTTCTGCATGTTCTTTCTTATTCTTGGAATATACTAAAATGTCATCAATAAACACCACTACAAACTTGTCTAGCTCCGGCATGAATACTGAGTTCATAAGATACATGAAATGAGCTGGAGCATTTGTCAAACCAAAAGACATTACCAAGTATTCATATAACCCATATCTTGTGGTAAATGCCGTTTTGGGAATATCCTCAGGCTTTATCTTGATTTGGTGATATCCTGATCTCAAATCTATCTTGGAGAAAACTTTGGCTCCGGCCAGTTGATCAAAAAGCAGATCTATCCGAGGTAATGGATACTTATTCTTGATGGTCACTTCATTCAATGGACGATAATCAACACATAACCTCAGGGTCTCATCTTTCTTTTTCACAAAAATTGCCGGACATCCCCAAGGTGAAGAACTAGGTTGGATAAACCCTTTCTCAATCAATTCTTGTAACTGAGTTTTCAACTCGGCTAATTCCTTAGGTGGCATCCTATAAGCTCTCCGAGAAATCGGAGCTGTTCCAGGTTGTAACTCTATATTGAACTGTACATCCCTATCAGGTGGTAGACCGGGTAAATCTTCAGGAAACACATCCGGAAATCCACACACTACCGAAATATCTCTAATCTCTTTGACAACAGTTGCACAAATCTTACTCACTGATCTTCTTAGGGTTGGAAGTTGGATAAGAAGTTGAGAATTACTATCAGGCAAACTCACTCTTAAGGTCCTATTCAAAGCATCTATAACAGCCTTATGCTGATACATCCAATTCATTCCCAAGATTACATCTATATCCTGATCCTTAAGGATAATCATGGTAGTGGGAAAAATATGCCCACCCAGGTTTATGGGTACCTGGTATACCATCTCCTTAGTACATAGACGTCCCCCGGGCGACTGTATAAAGAAACTTTCCTTTGTTGCCCCAATCGAAATTTCATGCTTCACGACAAATGTTCTATTGATGAATGAATGCGATGCGCCAGAATCAAAAAGTATAACTGCAGGGTGATTGGCAACAGGAAACATACCCATCATCACTAGCTCCCCTTCCGGAATTTCTCCAGCTTGAATATAGAACACCCGTCCTGTCTTCCTCTCATCTTTGCCCTTTTGAGCATTCTGATTGGGATTCTTGTTTGGTGCCTGACCCTGTTGTTGATTGGCAGGAGCCTTCTGATAATTTTGATTAGCCTGCCTAGGATATGGACATTCCCTGAAGAAATGACCAGTCCTTCCACAATTATAGCATGGATAGTTGTGACCCTGGGATGTTGGAGCATTGCCACCAGGAGCATTGGTTGACTGTGAACTCGGATAGGTTATAGCAGGACGGACATTTGACTGTTGCCCAGCTTGGAACTGCGGCGGACGATAAGGAGGACGATTATGATGTACTGGATGATAAATCACCCTTTGCCTCTTCGGATTTCCCCCAAAAGATCCAGACGGCACACTCTTTTTCTTTTTGAGCTCCTTGTGCTGCCGATACTTTGATTCTGAAGCAATTGCAATATTTACTGCCTCATGATAAGTGACATTGGTGCAAGTGGTCATCATAGTCTGTAACTTGGTATTCAGGCCTCTCATAAACCACCTCTTCTTCTTGACATCGGTATTGACATGTTCGGATGCATATTGGGACAGATGATTAAATCTTCCCACATACTGCATCACGCTTTGATCTCCTTGTTTCAAAGCAAGGAATTCATCTAGCTTCATAGCCATTACTCCTTCAGGGATATAATGGGCTCTGAAGGCTGTACGGAACTCAGCCCAACTTATTGGAATGCCAGTTGGTTGCATAGCCACTAAGTTTGCCCACCAAGCACTTGCTGCTCCTCTAAGTTGTTGGGCGGCAAACGTAGGTTTCTGATACTCTGTGCATGGGATAAGGTCAAATTTCTGCTCCATGGTTCGAAGCCAGTCATTAGCCTCCAATGGTTCATCTGCCTTGGTAAACACTGGGGGTCTTGTGTCTGTGAAATCAACATATGTAGCCTCCTGTCGGTTATGGTGGCGTCCACGGTTTCCGTACATCTGATTCTGATTACTCTGAGCCATCTCATGAAGCAAACGAGAATTTTCAGCCGTCACATTGACGAGTGCAGTTATAGCATCAGCTAAATTGGTTGGAATTGGTGGCGGATCAGGAATACCGTCCTCATCTTGTGAAGTTCCCGGGATAAACGAACCCCGTGTACGACGCATCTGCTCATAACAAACCAAACTTTATTCACATATCTTTATTGAATTGTACCATAGCTTACTCTAGACACATTACATGGAGCTTACTAATGTACAAACAAACCTACGGGTACGAAAACAGAACTACATAACTTAACTAGAGCTACTATTATACAACTTTCCTCCTTTCCTCAATTTCTTCAAACTTCAGGCTCGGTATCCATTCCGGAATTATTACCGCCTTCATCATCACTTTCATCGATCATTACTAATTCTTCAGGATCTTCTTCTTCTTCCTCTCCCGATTCATCATCATCGGCAAGGATGACACCGGGGTCCATGGCATCAGCTTGAGGCTCATGATTCGGATTCAGTAGATTGCTAAGCCTATGAACTTCCTCATGTAGATATGTATTATGTTCTTCTAAATCTTCTACATAGAATTCTAGCTCATGAGTTCTAGCTCTAGCTACATTTTCCCTGTGCCAAGCTTCATTTCTTCCCTCCACCATACGAACTAACATACTTTCACAGTTCCTATGCGCGGTGGTGAGCTGCCTCAATTGACCCTGTAATTCACCTATTTGTATAACATCCAAAGCCCTATCTCTAGTAGATTGTGCTAACTCTGCGGAAATCCTCTGTATCTCTGCCTGAGGATCAGGCCTAGTACTGCTACTGCTAGCACCATCATTTCTAGGGACAAGTTGGTGACGAGGAACTCCTTGGGGTCCGGTGGACTTACGGGGCGTCATCTTGGCATGAGCCATACTGTAGGAAACCAATTTAATCCAAGTAAGATCATTTGATCAAAATCCAAAGAGTAGCTAAGATGGATTACATTCCTCAAACCAGTCTCACTACTTAACTCCAGACTAAGAGGTGAAGGAAGTAACGAGTGAATTATTCATGATGCATGAATCGTTCTTACGAACAAAAACATCAAAGTTTATAATGCATATAAACAACATTTATTTTTATATAGGGCATAGTATAACTACTACTCCACCACACAAAACATTTTAATCAAATAGGGAATGGTGAGAAAGAATTAAGATAAGTCAGAAGCAATTTGGACCAAATTATCAAGTTAAATTTAGTCATCCCAATTCATTTTGAAGTTTTCGTAAAACAATACAACAAAAACCTTGTAACGATCGCTCTGATACCATTCTGTGGCAGAACCTCCTAAGTTATAGGGCCCACATGCACCTGTCACTGTCCGACGACCTTTGACATTTATGCATATGTTTCCAATAACTTAAAAAGACTGTCGGGTGTCCTCGGGGAACCCCGAATCATCCATGATTTCCGAGCAGGATCACGTTACAGAGTCATTGCAGTATTACGACATTTATTCAAATATCAAAACCAGAGTAAAATCAGCGGAAGTCTTACAACAACATAGTTTACAAACAGTTGTTTCAAACCTTACAAACTAAGTTCCATAATTATTACAAACCATAGTAGTAGTGGAGTGGCATAATTAACATATACTTAACACACAAAATAAACATCCTGCCTAAGGATCACACATTTAATTCTCATCGTCAGAACGAACGATAGTCATGCAGCACGATCCAAAACAGATCTGCTCATGAGGCTCACCTGCAACAAGGGGTCAACGAACCCTGAGTACAAAGGTACTCAACAAGACTTATCCGAAATCTTAACTGATAAACTCAGTAATGCAGGCTCAGGGATTCAAGGTATAGCTTTAACAATGATCAAAGTTCTTTTGCGTAAAAGCTCTTTTAACAACATTCTTTATATAGAAAACTTCTCGAGAATTATATACAAAGCTGACACGATCCGCACTGAGATCATGAAACTTCATATTCAGCACCTTCACAAGCCTTATTCCAGTTCCGGTTATTAATTCTACGATGATGAACAGTGAGTTGAGTCTCCATAACCGAGGAGCAACGACGATTCGAACCGATTAACACCTAGCTGGGAATTCCAGACCACACGACATATGCGGGTCCCCGACTCACATATATCAACCTACCCTTGGATCCTCTAAAACAAGAACGGGTCCGCGCCACCCGAGAATACAGCACACCTCAAATCCGGCCACATTCTAGCCACGAGGGTACACGCTATTCCCGCCATCTCTCCACTCCCAGTGCGCGAGTAGCCATTCTCTTAATAGAATTTCCAAGTTCAGGCTTACCGGAGTATGTGGTTAGTACTACAAATTCTCACCTCATGCAATTCAACAACGGACGTGCCTTAATCAACACAGGCGGAAAGAACCCGCTCACAAGACCTCCATGTCTTGTG
The DNA here is from genome assembly GCF_019320115.1 of Miscanthus floridulus. Taxonomy (NCBI): domain Eukaryota; kingdom Viridiplantae; phylum Streptophyta; class Magnoliopsida; order Poales; family Poaceae; genus Miscanthus; species Miscanthus floridulus. The sequence continues at coordinate 44,413,346 of NC_089591.1, forward strand.
GCTCACACTCACCGAGTCCGCCCGGTCTAGATTTATTACTCCACATTCCCATATCACATGTTAACATAGTTAACCAGTGTTCCATTTGTAACTTGCGGGTGGCAGGTAGTCACCCGACTTTCATCGTTCTACGCATAGCTAAGCAAGACTAGGCATATACGAGTTTAAAACTGGTAATATGGTAAATATGGAATAACAAGGGTGGTAATGCAACAATTAGGCTTTTACTTAACTCCTAATCACTTAATGCAGTAACGGAAAGCAAAAGCGAAATTAATTTATAAAACACAAGGTAGGGTTGTATGCATCCGGGGCTTGCCTTCGTTGACGGAAAAGTCCGGTTCCTGCGACGTTACACAAGTATTCGACCCGACCTCAACAGACGGATTAACCTCTTCAACAGCTTGATTAACTACCACGTTTTCACCTTCGTTCACTACACGTAATAACAATGCCATGTTTAACATGATGCGGAATTCGAAACATGATGCTCGATGAGGGATGAAAAATTAATAATTTGAATACAACTTTCCTTCGCGGTACAGTTGCAAATCAAACAAACTAATTCTTTTTCATAAACACATACATCAACTGCCAAGGATCATTAACAACAAATGACCCAAGGTCATCACTCAATCCAAAATTCCAAACAAAACCTAAATCACTAAAGGTTACTATTTGCTTTTATGAATTAATTATTTAATTCAAAATTATGAAATAAATCAACTTATTCTAATTGAGCCCAAAATTTTAGTACATGTTCATTACATGTTAACTAAGTGGCAAAACAAGTTTCATAATTTTTGGATAAATAAATAAACCTAGAAAAAACCTGGAAATCCATTTATGAATAAATTGAGCAATTTTTATCACATTTAAAACTTACTGAAAAACACTATTTCATATTTTTCTTAAATACTATACCTCACAAAGAAGTCACTCAAAAATTTTCATAATTTTTGGAGCTCTAAATAAATCTACACAAAAATAACAAAAACAGACACTATTCATTCAAATCTGAAAATAGAAAAATTCATTTTGAACGTTGAGTCACTGACATGGTGACCCCACCTGTCATCTTCTACCTCCCGCGTGTTGACTACGACGACGACGGCGCTGACCGGCGCAAACTCACCGACGGCGAGTCCAAAGGCGACGGTCAAGGCACCAAAATGACCACATCATCCCGGCGCATCGACTGAAGGCACTAGCTAGACGAATTACTACGAGTTACGAACTTGGCGTCGGCCATGGCGGATGCGGTGGCTCGGCGATGTTATGCCGGCGAAATGAAGCCGAAAACGGGGAAACAGAGGGCATGGGAAGATCCAGTAGCTCACCACGAACATGTTCAAGCAAGAATTAAGGCTGGGGAAGCAACGGTGAAGCGGGGCGGCGTTCACAGCGATCACAGCGGTGCGAGCAATAACGACGGTGGTGTTCCAGTGGCTGTGGTGGACAAAACGAGCAATCAACAAGATATTAAGCACCACGGCATCACGGTGAAGCTGAAACAATGCTTCCCGAGATCAGAAGCTCACCGTAGAGTACTGGCCACGACGGCGCTCGCTCGACGGGGACTCTGCCGGCCGCGAGGAAGAAGAGCGTGGTCAGCGAGTTCTCGGCGAAATCAGCCGACCACAGTTGGCTGGGTGGATGCGCAAGAGAAAGACGAAACTAGAACGGCCTTTACCCAGACGACCGCGGCGCTAGGGAGACGGTGCGGGCTCGCCGGAGCTATGGCGGTGGTGTCAGGAAAACAGAGCAAGAGAACGGGGCCAACGGCGACGGCCTGGGCTAAATAGAGCAGCTCAGAAGCGCAAGGAAGCTGCGCTGTGGCCTTCACCGCGCCAGCGCAACGCCAAAGACGGCCACGACCGCGCCTGGAAGCAAACCGAAGGTCGCCGCCGGTGTAGCTTTGAGCGGTGAACACTGTTCATAGAAATTACAAGTTTGCCATTCGCCAAAATTCACAAATTACTCCCAAATTTTCATAACAACTCAAAAATCTCCAAACATAAAAGTTGTTCAAAATCAAAAGTTCTACAACTTTGCTTTTATAACCATCTCCTAATTCGGTCTAGATTTTGAAATGAACTTTTGAATTTGAATAGGAAAATTTACCAAATTACGCCTTTTTGATTTACTCAAAAATTTTCTAAACAACTTGAAAAACTCCAAAAACAAAATTTGTATAACTTGCCAAGCTCTACACTTTTGCTTTTGGGCCCAACCCCAAAATATGCTTAGATTTTGAAATGGATTTTCAGGGTAGGGTTTACATGTTGAAACGCGGGGTTTTCTCGAAAAATTCAAAACCCAGTCAAACTTTGAACTTGAGTCAAACAATACAATTCAACACTCATTACACAAATGTAAACTTGTTTTAGTAAATGCACATCAAAGTTTTCACCAAATGCCAAATGCTTTGCAATGCATATGATGACATGTCAGATTTTAACATTTAAACACCTGAGGTGTTACAAAGGGAGGGCAAGGACAGTACATGTGCTAACTATACGGCGTCATGCCAATAGGGGTGGCATGTCCGAGCCCTATGGCCTGTTCCTATGGTAGCATGGTCATCGGAGTGGTCTTTCCTTGGAGCACTGGGGCGGCATGCTAGTCCCATCCGATCCTATGCGTCATGGGAGCCCCGGGACAGTCGCGGAGTGGGTGCGGCGGTGGACGTGCAAGCCGCTGTGGACGGACTGTGCACGAGGCCGAGGCTTGGTCGGTGCTGAGGCTGCACCACAGTGAGGGGTCTCGGTAGGCACGAACCCCGAGATAGCCGAGACCTTGGTGCACAGTGCCGAGGCCCCGAGTGGGCGGCTGATCTGGTGCGCCGGCTTGGAGGCGGTGATGAACCAGGCCAGGCCATCCATGTGATGTTGTTTTCGAGGCAGGGATCGTGGGTCACAGTGTAGTGTGGGCACTGATCGTGGGCACAGCGTCAAAACATAGTGGCCGGTAGTCCCCGCCGTGCCCTGTCCCAGCCGGTATGGCGCTGATGCGACCTCAGGTCCCATCGGCCATTCTGTGGCATCAAGGCATCGTTCGGCTGAGATTGCAGGAGTGGTTGAAGTATTAATGAGACATGACATGCTGTCGGGAAGACCGGCCGAGGCGGGGGCGACAAACTATGGATAAGCTGGCCTCGCGCGATATGGAGAATGAGGCCTTGCGCGAGACAGAGAGTGGAGCCTCACGTGAGACGGAGATTGGACTCCTTGCCGAGGCCTTCCGTGGAGAGGCCTCGCGTGATATGGAGAATGCACCCCCTGCCGAGGCCTTCCAAGGAGAGCCTCGCATGAGGCGGAGATCGTGTTCCCTACCAAGGCCTTCCATGGAGAGCCTCGCGCCAGGTGGAGATTGCGTTAGGACGCCAAGACCTCCTGCGCGAGGCTCGAGGCGAGGCAGAGGGCCTGGTGGGCTCGGACATGGCAGGTGAGGGGCCCACGACTTACCTTCTAGCTTTGTTTTTTTATGGGACTTAAGCGACCCCTTTGATGTTTGCTCGGGGTACCCCATTCTAAGGTACCAAATAGTAGCCCCCGAGCCTCCGGGGGAGTGCATGCACTCTCCCTGAGGGTTTGCCGAAACTTGGTTTATACCCGCTCCCGTAGGAATTGGGTTTTGTTTCTTGAGGTTCCGGTGGGTGCGCGCGAGCGCACCCGCCGGGTGTCGCACCCAATTTTGCAAAGCAAAACCAAGTACTCATATATGTGCGCCCAGGATGTCCAAACACACACATATATCACAAATTGTAATAATATCAAAGTAAAGTACTTATTACATCGCATATCTCATCATAAAAGTTAATACAAAGTTTGCTCAATGGCAATATTATTACAAACACAGCGGAAATAACTAGCCCAACTGCCACAGGGACTCCAACTGGTGAACGTCTTCCTAGTAGTCCTGGACATCCTCCGGAAACTCATCATATCCATTATCTGTTACCCATCCGGGATTTTCATTGATGTAAAGCAAGTGTAAGCTCACCATGCTTAGCAAGTATAACAAAGGGATCTATGAGGCTCAAATAGGCTTGACACTGTTTGACTGCGGTTCGCAATTTTAGTTGATTAATTTTTAGCAACCTGAATCACTACTTTAATGAACAGTCCCAATTCCCAAGTGGTATTAAAGTATCATCAAGTTTTATCTCAATTCCCAACCATCCATCATCCACAGTAACCACTAATCTCGAAGGATCCAGACCGCTCGTATCCGTGAGCACGGCTATTATAACAGGTTAATTATTTCTGCAGAAATTGTACATCTTTACCCACCGAGCCGTGATTCCCAATGCCGGGGTTCGTGAGACCCACTACACCTCTTCCAAGGAAGTGTGGCAGAGTTTCACTATGAAACCCTTAGCTAGTTGCACTAACAGGTCGTAGCTACAAGGAATGGCACACGTGGGCATCGCAGCACGGTGCACACCCAAACAGAAAAAGGAAAGATACCCTCTTACCCCTTACTGGAGCTACAGACGAGCTAGTACAAACTAGATAATAGGTTAAAGTCAGAGCCATTTGACACTCGGGGTTGTACGGTCCCTCCTGGGTTGCCGCTTCAGGATAAAGTCCTTATGGAGAGGCACTAGAGTACTCAACCCCGTACTCCAGCCCCCTATCTGTTGCTAAAAAGTTCCATTTTATACTAATTCTTCAGGATCTTCTTCTTCTTCCTCTCCCGATTCATCATCATCGGCAAGGATGACACCGGGGTCCATGGCATCAGCTTGAGGCTCATGATTCGGATTCAGTAGATTGCTAAGCCTATGAACTTCCTCATGTAGATATGTATTATGTTCTTCTAAATCTTCTACATAGAATTCTAGCTCATGAGTTCTAGCTCTAGCTACATTTTCCCTGTGCCAAGCTTCATTTCTTCCCTCCACCATACGAACTAACATACTTTCACAGTTCCTATGCGCGGTGGTGAGCTGCCTCAATTGACCCTGTAATTCACCTATTTGTATAACATCCAAAGCCCTATCTCTAGTAGATTGTGCTAACTCTGCGGAAATCCTCTGTATCTCTGCCTGAGGATCAGGCCTAGTACTGCTACTGCTAGCACCATCATTTCTAGGGACAAGTTGGTGACGAGGAACTCCTTGGGGTCCGGTGGACTTACGGGGCGTCATCTTGGCATGAGCCATACTGTAGGAAACCAATTTAATCCAAGTAAGATCATTTGATCAAAATCCAAAGAGTAGCTAAGATGGATTACATTCCTCAAAACCAGTCTCACTACTTAACTCCAGACTAAGAGGTGAAGGAAGTAACGAGTGAATTATTCATGATGCATGAATCGTTCTTACGAACAAAAACATCAAAGTTTATAATGCATATAAACAACATTTATTTTTATATAGGGCATAGTATAACTACTACTCCACCACACAAAACATTTTAATCAAATAGGGAATGGTGAGAAAGAATTAAGATAAGTCAGAAGCAATTTGGACCAAATTATCAAGTTAAATTTAGTCATCCCAATTCATTTTGAAGTTTTCGTAAAACAATACAACAAAAACCTTGTAACGATCGCTCTGATACCATTCTGTGGCAGAACCTCCTAAGTTATAGGGCCCACATGCACCTGTCACTGTCCGACGACCTTTGACATTTATGCATATGTTTCCAATAACTTAAAAAGACTGTCGGGTGTCCTCGGGGAACCCCGAATCATCCATGATTTCCGAGCAGGATCACGTTACAGAGTCATTGCAGTATTACGACATTTATTCAAATATCAAAACCAGAGTAAAATCAGCGGAAGTCTTACAACAACATAGTTTACAAACAGTTGTTTCAAACCTTACAAACTAAGTTCCATAATTATTACAACCATAGTAGTAGTGGAGTGGCATAATTAACATATACTTAACACACAAAATAAACATCCTGCCTAAGGATCACACATTTAATTCTCATCGTCAGAACGAACGATAGTCATGCAGCACGATCCAAAACAGATCTGCTCATGAGGCTCACCTGCAACAAGGGGTCAACGAACCCTGAGTACAAAGGTACTCAACAAGACTTATCCGAAATCTTAACTGATAAACTCAGTAATGCAGGCTCAGGGATTCAAGGTATAGCTTTAACAATGATCAAAGTTCTTTTGCGTAAAAGCTCTTTTAACAACATTCTTTATATAGAAAACTTCTCGAGAATTATATACAAAGCTGACACGATCCGCACTGAGATCATGAAACTTCATATTCAGCACCTTCACAAGCCTTATTCCAGTTCCGGTTATTAATTCTACGATGATGAACAGTGAGTTGAGTCTCCATAACCGAGGAGCAACGACGATTCGAACCGATTAACACCTAGCTGGGAATTCCAGACCACACGACATATGCGGGTCCCCGACTCACATATATCAACCTACCCTTGGATCCTCTAAAACAAGAACGGGTCCGCGCCACCCGAGAATACAGCACACCTCAAATCCGGCCACATTCTAGCCACGAGGGTACACGCTATTCCCGCCATCTCTCCACTCCCAGTGCGCGAGTAGCCATTCTCTTAATAGAATTTCCAAGTTCAGGCTTACCGGAGTATGTGGTTAGTACTACAAATTCTCACCTCATGCAATTCAACAACGGACGTGCCTTAATCAACACAGGCGGAAAGAACCCGCTCACAAGACCTCCATGTCTTGTGGCTCACACTCACCGAGTCCGCCCGGTCTAGATTTATTACTCCACATTCCCATATCACATGTTAACATAGTTAACCAGTGTTCCATTTGTAACTTGCGGGTGGCAGGTAGTCACCCGACTTTCATCGTTCTACGCATAGCTAAGCAAGACTAGGCATATACGAGTTTAAAACTGGTAATATGGTAAATATGGAATAACAAGGGTGGTAATGCAACAATTAGGCTTTTACTTAACTCCTAATCACTTAATGCAGTAACGGAAAGCAAAAGCGAAATTAATTTATAAAACACAAGGTAGGGTTGTATGCATCCGGGGCTTGCCTTCGTTGACGGAAAAGTCCGGTTCCTGCGACGTTACACAAGTATTCGACCCGACCTCAACAGACGGATTAACCTCTTCAACAGCTTGATTAACTACCACGTTTTCACCTTCGTTCACTACACGTAATAACAATGCCATGTTTAACATGATGCGGAATTCGAAACATGATGCTCGATGAGGGATGAAAAATTAATAATTTGAATACAACTTTCCTTCGCGGTACAGTTGCAAATCAAACAAACTAATTCTTTTTCATAAACACATACATCAACTGCCAAGGATCATTAACAACAAATGACCCAAGGTCATCACTCAATCCAAAATTCCAAACAAAACCTAAATCACTAAAGGTTACTATTTGCTTTTATGAATTAATTATTTAATTCAAAATTATGAAATAAATCAACTTATTCTAATTGAGCCCAAAATTTTAGTACATGTTCATTACATGTTAACTAAGTGGCAAAACAAGTTTCATAATTTTTGGATAAATAAATAAACCTAGAAAAAACCTGGAAATCCATTTATGAATAAATTGAGCAATTTTTATCACATTTAAAACTTACTGAAAAACACTATTTCATATTTTTCTTAAATACTATACCTCACAAAGAAGTCACTCAAAAATTTTCATAATTTTTGGAGCTCTAAATAAATCTACACAAAAATAACAAAAACAGACACTATTCATTCAAATCTGAAAATAGAAAAATTCATTTTGAACGTTGAGTCACTGACATGGTGACCCCACCTGTCATCTTCTACCTCCCGCGTGTTGACTACGACGACGACGGCGCTGACCGGCGCAAACTCACCGACGGCGAGTCCAAAGGCGACGGTCAAGGCACCAAAATGACCACATCATCCCGGCGCATCGACTGAAGGCACTAGCTAGACGAATTACTACGAGTTACGAACTTGGCGTCGGCCATGGCGGATGCGGTGGCTCGGCGATGTTATGCCGGCGAAATGAAGCCGAAAACGGGGAAACAGAGGGCATGGGAAGATCCAGTAGCTCACCACGAACATGTTCAAGCAAGAATTAAGGCTGGGGAAGCAACGGTGAAGCGGGGCGGCGTTCACAGCGATCACAGCGGTGCGAGCAATAACGACGGTGGTGTTCCAGTGGCTGTGGTGGACAAAACGAGCAATCAACAAGATATTAAGCACCACGGCATCACGGTGAAGCTGAAACAATGCTTCCCGAGATCAGAAGCTCACCGTAGAGTACTGGCCACGACGGCGCTCGCTCGACGGGGACTCTGCCGGCCGCGAGGAAGAAGAGCGTGGTCAGCGAGTTCTCGGCGAAATCAGCCGACCACAGTTGGCTGGGTGGATGCGCAAGAGAAAGACGAAACTAGAACGGCCTTTACCCAGACGACCGCGGCGCTAGGGAGACGGTGCGGGCTCGCCGGAGCTATGGCGGTGGTGTCAGGAAAACAGAGCAAGAGAACGGGGCCAACGGCGACGGCCTGGGCTAAATAGAGCAGCTCAGAAGCGCAAGGAAGCTGCGCTGTGGCCTTCACCGCGCCAGCGCAACGCCAAAGACGGCCACGACCGCGCCTGGAAGCAAACCGAAGGTCGCCGCCGGTGTAGCTTTGAGCGGTGAACACTGTTCATAGAAATTACAAGTTTGCCATTCGCCAAAATTCACAAATTACTCCCAAATTTTCATAACAACTCAAAAATCTCCAAACATAAAAGTTGTTCAAAATCAAAAGTTCTACAACTTTGCTTTTATAACCATCTCCTAATTCGGTCTAGATTTTGAAATGAACTTTTGAATTTGAATAGGAAAATTTACCAAATTACGCCTTTTTGATTTACTCAAAAATTTTCTAAACAACTTGAAAAACTCCAAAAACAAAATTTGTATAACTTGCCAAGCTCTACACTTTTGCTTTTGGGCCCAACCCCAAAATATGCTTAGATTTTGAAATGGATTTTCAGGGTAGGGTTTACATGTTGAAACGCGGGGTTTTCTCGAAAAATTCAAAACCCAGTCAAACTTTGAACTTGAGTCAAACAATACAATTCAACACTCATTACACAAATGTAAACTTGTTTTAGTAAATGCACATCAAAGTTTTCACCAAATGCCAAATGCTTTGCAATGCATATGATGACATGTCAGATTTTAACATTTAAACACCTGAGGTGTTACAAAGGGAGGGCAAGGACAGTACATGTGCTAACTATACGGCGTCATGCCAATAGGGGTGGCATGTCCGAGCCCTATGGCCTGTTCCTATGGTAGCATGGTCATCGGAGTGGTCTTTCCTTGGAGCACTGGGGCGGCATGCTAGTCCCATCCGATCCTATGCGTCATGGGAGCCCCGGGACAGTCGCGGAGTGGGTGCGGCGGTGGACGTGCAAGCCGCTGTGGACGGACTGTGCACGAGGCCGAGGCTTGGTCGGTGCTGAGGCTGCACCACAGTGAGGGGTCTCGGTAGGCACGAACCCCGAGATAGCCGAGACCTTGGTGCACAGTGCCGAGGCCCCGAGTGGGCGGCTGATCTGGTGCGCCGGCTTGGAGGCGGTGATGAACCAGGCCAGGCCATCCATGTGATGTTGTTTTCGAGGCAGGGATCGTGGGTCACAGTGTAGTGTGGGCACTGATCGTGGGCACAGCGTCAAAACATAGTGGCCGGTAGTCCCCGCCGTGCCCTGTCCCAGCCGGTATGGCGCTGATGCGACCTCAGGTCCCATCGGCCATTCTGTGGCATCAAGGCATCGTTCGGCTGAGATTGCAGGAGTGGTTGAAGTATTAATGAGACATGACATGCTGTCGGGAAGACCGGCCGAGGCGGGGGCGACAAACTATGGATAAGCTGGCCTCGCGCGATATGGAGAATGAGGCCTTGCGCGAGACAGAGAGTGGAGCCTCACGTGAGACGGAGATTGGACTCCTTGCCGAGGCCTTCCGTGGAGAGGCCTCGCGTGATATGGAGAATGCACCCCCTGCCGAGGCCTTCCAAGGAGAGCCTCGCATGAGGCGGAGATCGTGTTCCCTACCAAGGCCTTCCATGGAGAGCCTCGCGCCAGGTGGAGATTGCGTTAGGACGCCAAGACCTCCTGCGCGAGGCTCGAGGCGAGGCAGAGGGCCTGGTGGGCTCGGACATGGCAGGTGAGGGGCCCACGACTTACCTTCTAGCTTTGTTTTTTTATGGGACTTAAGCGACCCCTTTGATGTTTGCTCGGGGTACCCCATTCTAAGGTACCAAATAGTAGCCCCCGAGCCTCCGGGGGAGTGCATGCACTCTCCCTGAGGGTTTGCCGAAACTTGGTTTATACCCGCTCCCGTAGGAATTGGGTTTTGTTTCTTGAGGTTCCGGTGGGTGCGCGCGAGCGCACCCGCCGGGTGTCGCACCCAATTTTGCAAAGCAAAACCAAGTACTCATATATGTGCGCCCAGGATGTCCAAACACACACATATATCACAAATTGTAATAATATCAAAGTAAAGTACTTATTACATCGCATATCTCATCATAAAAGTTAATACAAAGTTTGCTCAATGGCAATATTATTACAAACACAGCGGAAATAACTAGCCCAACTGCCACAGGGACTCCAACTGGTGAACGTCTTCCTAGTAGTCCTGGACATCCTCCGGAAACTCGTCATATCCATTATCTGTTACCCATCCGGGATTTTCATTGATGTAAAGCAAGTGTAAGCTCACCATGCTTAGCAAGTATAACAAAGGGATCTATGAGGCTCAAATAGGCTTGACACTGTTTGACTGCGGTTCGCAATTTTAGTTGATTAATTTTTAGCAACCTGAATCACTACTTTAATGAACAGTCCCAATTCCCAAGTGGTATTAAAGTATCATCAAGTTTTATCTCAATTCCCAACCATCCATCATCCACAGTAACCACTAATCTCGAAGGATCCAGACCGCTCGTATCCGTGAGCACGGCTGTTATAACAGGTTAATTATTTCTGCAGAAATTGTACATCTTTACCCACCGAGCCGTGATTCCCAATGCCGGGGTTCGCGAGACCCACTACACCTCTTCCAAGGAAGTGTGGCAGAGTTTCACTATGAAACCCTTAGCTAGTTGCACTAACAGGTCGTAGCTACAAGGAATGGCACACGTGGGCATCGCAGCACGGTGCACACCCAAACAGAAAAAGGAAAGATACCCTCTTACCCCTTACTGGAGCTACAGACGAGCTAGTACAAACTAGATAATAGGTTAAAGTCAGAGCCATTTGACACTCGGGGTTGTACGGTCCCTCCTGGGTTGCCGCTTCAGGATAAAGTCCTTATGGAGAGGCACTAGAGTACTCAACCCCGTACTCCAGCCCCCTATCTGTTGCTAAAAAGTTCCATTTTATCACATTGCATATAGTCTTTAAGTATGTTTATCAATTACTTCATGTTAAGCGCTGCAGCATCTATCCAAAATGCCTACCCAATAAACCCAGGTATCAAGGATATGTGGTACAATGAATCATCTAGGTAACGTCCTTAAAGGCAATTCAAATTAAACACATGCATGAATGTAAGTGGTAGTAGTTCATAGGTAACAAGGGGTCTTTGGTACACTTGCCTTCCTCAAAGTCGTCCTGGGAGTACTGCTGATCCTGCTGGGGGTCCTCAGTCACCTCGAATGGCTCACCCTCTAATCGTGATCCAATCATCAATCAAGCATCATTCCAATCATTACATGCATACAAGATAGAACTCTATTAGAACAGTACACCAAACAGTGAAAACATATGTTGAAAAACTTACAGATCTGTTCTACGCATTTCTACGAACACATGAGTGAAAGAATCACTCAAATCGGACTTAAAACGTGAAAGTTATGCATGAAATAAGATGTAATGGCAATTCTGTAAATAAACTAACCTATTTTCGAATTAAAATAATTAAAAATCTGAATTTAAATGAAATCTGGACCGGGCTTACTATTTCTAGAAACTCCAGGGACTTGAATGAATAAAAACAGGGCTGAAAAATAATTATTTTGAACTAATCAGGACTGCGGGTTGATTCACTAAAAACCGAGGGGCTATTTTGTAAAACAGGCGTGGCTTTGACTGGGGGTTTGACCCGGGCTGCTGACTGAGCGCCACGCGGCAGCCAGGGACTGGTGCGGTGCACCACGCGGCTTGGTGGACCGGCTGACGCGGCACGGTGCGCCGGGTCCACGAGTCTACGGTGGACCGGCCACTTAACCCGAAGGGGTACGCAATCTCAGCCCTCCAGAACAGATCTGACGGCGGTGATTGGTCGCGGGGGTGAAAAGAGTAACCGGCCGGCGGCTACAGTGCCGGCACGGCGGTCAGCCATGGGCGACGGCGGACAGCTCACCGGTGTCCGCGGTTCCGGCGTTCTAGCGCACCAGCTGACGAACTGAGCGCAGAGGAAGATGGAGAAGCTCACCGTGACTCGTATTGGGGTGGTCGTGGCGTCCGGAAGGGCTCCGAAGCGGGTCGTCGACGGCGGCCGCGATCTGGAGAGAGAGGGAGGGCGCGGGTGAAGGCGAAATCGACCAAAACGTGACCAAAAACCAGAGGTGGAGGTACCTACGGGCGCGGGGGAGTACGGCGGTGCTTCGGGTGGCTTCGGCGACGAGGATAGTGCTCGGGGAGGGGGAGTTCGCCGGCGGCAGTGGTGAGCTTCGAGCGGCGGTCGTCCAGGGAGGAGGGAGGCGCTCGGTTGGGGCTTTATAGGCCGGCTGTGCGCAGAGAAAAGGAAGGAGAGCGGGCGGGATTGGTCACCTGCCATGTGCGGGTGACGGCGGTGGCCTTCCATCCGAGCAGCGCTGACGGCGGCCGGAGAAAGGAAAGAACCGGGGAGGAAAAAGGAAGCTCGGGGAAGAAGAAAGGAAAGAAGAAAGGGCGCTGACCGGTGGGGCCGGAGTGCAGCGAGAGAGAAAGGGAGAGGGCGAGCGACGTGGGTGGCCAGCTGGGCCGCGTGCGAGCTGGCTGCGCTGGTGGGCCGGCAAACCGGGCCGCGCGGGGCAGCCACCGAGTGGGCCGCGCCAGGCAGGGCAGGCCGGGAAAGGGGGAGGGAGAAGAAGGCCGGGCTAGCTGGGCCAGAAGGTGACTTTCTCCCTTTTTTTTAAATCAAATGTTTATCAAATTCTATTTTCTCCATTTTCATTTTTAAGCCAAATTCAAATAAGTTTTGAATACAAATTTCAAATCTTCTAGCCCTACACTCAATCAAAACCCAAATGATTCGGCATGAATGCAACAAACAAGTTTCTAAACTTATAGTTTATTTTATTTATTCAATATTTATTATTTGGCCTAAGTTAAGAATACCTAGAAAATGTAATAAATGCTAAGAATTAATTGCTAATTTGTGGTAAAAATTTTTGGGTGTTACAAACCTACCCCCCTTAGAATGAATCTCGTCCTCGAGATTCGGATGGTTCAAAGAGATTGGGATAGTCAGTTCTCAGATCTTCCTCTCTTTCCCACGTTGCCTCATCCGCTGAGTGTCTGTTCCACTGAACCTTGCACATTCTTATTATTTTGCTCCTTGTGATTCTCTCCGCTGTTTCCAGGATTCTCACTGGATATTCTTTGTATGATAGATCCCCTCGGATATCCAGTTCTTCCAAGGGTAGTTGTTCCTCAGGTACTCTCAAACATTTCTTAAGTTGCGACACATGGAAGACATCATGAACACCTGAGAGCTGCTCTGGTAATTCTAGCTGGTAGGCAACTTCTCCTCTCCTGTTAATGATCTTGAATGGCCCCACATACCTAGGTGATAACTTTCCCTTGGTATGAAATCTCTTTACTCCCTTCATGGGTGAAACTTTGAGATAGACAAAGTCACCAATTTCAAATGCCAAATCTCTTCTTCTCGTGTCCGCATAGCTTTTCTGTCGGGACTGTGCAACCTTTAGGTTTTGCCTTATCGTTTGCACTTGTTTTTCTGCCAGTTGCAAAACATCTGGTCCAAAAACTTGGCTTTCCCCCGTTTGATTCCAAAACAATGGTGTTCTGCACTTCCTGCCATACAATGCCTCAAACGGTGCCATTTTAAGACTCTTTTGGTAGCTATTATTGTAGGAGAATTCGGCATAAGGTAAACTCTTATCCCAACTTGTCCCATACTGCAGAGCACAAGCTCTTAGCATATCCTCTAAGATCTGATTTGTCCTTTCGGTCTGTCCATCTGTTTGAGGATGGTAAGCTGAGCTGAAGTTCAACTTCGTATCCATTGACTCATGCAATTTCTGCCAAAAATGTGATGTGAACTGTGTACCCCTATCCGAAACAATCTTCTTTGGTACACCATGAAAACATACAATCCTTTCCATATATAACTCTGCTAACTTTGCACTCGAATAAGTTACCTTGACCGGAATGAAATGGGCCACTTTTGTCAATCGGTCAACAATCACCCAGATAGAGTCAAATCCTTTCTGTGTACGGGGTAATCCAACTATAAAGTCCATTCCAACTTCTTCCCATTTCCACTCGGGTATCTTCATAGGCTGTAGTAAACCTGCTGGCCTCTGATGTTCTGCTTTCACTCTTTGGCACGTGTCACATATAGCCACATGTTCTGCTACGTCTCTCTTTAGTCCATACCACCAGTACCTCTCTTTGAGATCAAGATACATTTTAGTACTTCCTGGGTGTATGGAATAGGCTGAGTCATGAGCTTCCCTCAAGATAGACTCCCTAATAGATTTTACTTCTGGCACACAAATCCTTTTACCGAACCATACTATCCCTTGATCATCCATATGGAATCCTGGGGCTTTACCAATCACTATACGCTCTGCAATATCCTTGATCCTCTCATCACCCATCTGTCCTTTACGAATCTCTTGTTCCAGAGTGGATTCTACCTCTAACTCCATGGTGTTGGCCACAATACCCAAATTCAAGTATTTGAACTCCTCACACAACTCTTCAGGTAGTTGAGTTGTATAGGCCATGTTCACATAACTCCTTCTACTCAGGGCATCCGCTACAACATTAGCCTTTCCCGGGTGATAGTGTATATCCAAATCATAATCCTTGATTAACTCTAGCCATCTACGCTGCCTCAGATTCAGATCTGACTGCGTGAATATGTACTTCAAACTCTTGTGGTCCGTATAAATCTCACACTTATGACCAATCAAGTAGTGCCTCCAAATCTTAAGAGCATGTACCACAGCTGCTAACTCCAGATCATGAGTCGGATAATTTAACTCATGTTTTCTCAGCTGTCTGGATGCATAGGCAACAACTCTACCTTCTTGCATAAGAACACCACCTAGACCTTGCCGTGAGGCATCACAATAGATAGAGAAACTTTTGGTGAGATCAGGTAAGATGAGCACTGGAGCAGAAGTCAGTCTCTTCTTCAACTCCTCAAAACTATCCTGGCATTGTTTAGTCCATACAAATTTGGCATTCTTCTCCAACAACGCAGTCATGGGCTTGGCTAACTTAGAGAATCCCTCGATGAATCTCCTATAATACCCAGCCATACCTAGAAAACTCCGAATCTCACTAACATCCTTAGGTGGCTTCCAACTCAACACATCTCTAACCTTCTTGGGATCTACTGCTACTCCTCCATTAGAGATTATGTGACCAAGGAAAGATACTTCTTTTAACCAGAACTCACATTTGCTGAACTTGGCATAAAGTTGATGTTCTCTAAGCTTTTGCAACACCAACCTCAAATGCCCTTCATGTTCTTCTTCATTCTTAGAATACACTAGTATGTCATCAATAAACACGACGACAAACTTATCAAGGTACTCCATGAATACTTTGTTCATCAAATACATGAAGTAGGCAGGTGCATTAGTCAGACCAAAAGACATAACTGTGAACTCATACAGTCCATAGCGAGTCACAAAGGCGGTCTTGGGGATGTCAGTACGCCTTATCCTCAACTGATGGTATCCAGATCGAAGATCAATCTTGGAAAACACACAAGCCCCTTTCAATTGGTCAAATAGGTCATCAATTCTAGGCAATGGGTACTTGTTCTTAATTGTGACCTCATTAAGTGACCTGTAGTCTATGCACATCCTTTGTGTACCATCCTTCTTTTCTACAAACAGTACTGGTGCACCCCATGGTGATGAACTAGGTTGCACATAACCCTTATCTAGCAATTCCCTTAGTTGTTTCTTAAGTTCTGCTAATTCATTCACTCCCATTCTATAGGGTCTCTTAGCTATGGGTGCAGTTCCAGGTAAAAGTTCAATTATAAACTCGATGTCTCGGTCAGGTGGCATACCTGGCAATTCCTAGGGAAAGACATCCGGATACTCATTTGCTATCCTTATATCTTCTAAAGTTGTGCCCTCCAACTGATTAACCCGACAGATTTCTGTAGCAGACTGAGTTGCCACAAACACCACTTCTTCCCCAGTTGAAGTGATAAGATTTACCGAGCTATTACCACAATTAATAACTGCTTTCTGCAACCTTAGCCAATCCATACCCAAGATGACATCGATACCGGTGGAGTTTATGACTACAAGATTTGCTTGAAATTCTACCCCCCTTATGCTGAGGCTAGCAGCTAAGCATATCCACTCTGCTTTCATTACCCCTCCAGGTGAGCTTACTAACATGTGTTTCTTCATAACACTTACTGGAATACCATGCTTCTTTATGAATGTATATGTTATGAAGGAATGCGAAGCACCAGAATCAAAAAGTACTGTAGCTGAGTTTGAGTTGACCGGAAACGTACCGATCACCACATCCGGTGCCTCTTGAGCTGTTTCAGCAGTAACATGGTTCACCTTTCCCCGAACGTAGTTCTGCTGTGAGTTAATCTTCTTGGGGCATCTATTAGAGTAATGTCCCGGCTCTCCACAATTGAAGCACTTGTTGTCATTAACTGCATTTGGCGCTTTTGGTGCGCCATTCCTCTGCGGAGCATTGGGGGCATTGTTCCTCACTGGTACATTGTTGGGCTGCTGCTGGCGCTGAGCTGGTGCTTTGAACTGCTGCTTGCTGCTGTTGTGCACGCTGAGGTTGCTGGTTGCGGTTGAGACCGGTCTGACCTTGATAGCGCTGCTGAGGTTGAGCTTGTTGAGGGTTGGTACGGAAGCGAGAGTTGCTCCCAGATTGTTGTCCTTGAAATTTCCTCTTTTTGTCCTCCATCTGGCGGCGCTTGTTCTCAATCACTAAAGCCTTGTCCACCAGCTGCTGGAAGTTAGCAAAGGTATGAGACAACAGCTGGTACTGGAGACCATCATTCAAGCCTTCCATAAATAGCTCCTGCCTCTTTCCATCCTCGTCTACCTCAGTAGGTGCATACCGTGACAATTGTATAAACTTGTCACGATATTCAGCAACAGTCATGCCCCCCTGCTTGAGAGCCAAGAACTCCTTCTTCTTCAGCTTCATCAGTCCTGCAGGCACGTGATGAGTGCGAAAGGCACTGCGGAACTCAGCCCAAGTGATGGGATTAGCTTCGGTGCGGCCGAAGCGGAATGAGTCCCACCAATCCTGTGCAGCTCCCTGCAACTGTCCAGAAGCATATAAAACTTTCTCCCTATCATCACATTGGGCAATCTCCAGTTGCCTCTCAATGGCACGTAGCCAGTCGTCAGCCTGAAGTGGGTCGGCAGAGTGCTTGAATACAGGTGGGTGTCCTTTCAGAAACTCTCCCCTCTTATCCCTGACATGAGGGGGTGCATTCCCATTCCCTTGCCCCATGTTCTGCATGTTCTGGGCCATCTGCTGAAGCAACTGGGTCTGCATCATCATCAGCTGCTCCATGGAGACTGGAGGTGGTGGTGGCAGTTCCTCGCCTCCCTGGTTGTTCCTCCTGGTGTTCACCATCTGTAGAGGCATCATATAAGTCTCACATGTCCAAGCATATAACTCTTACAAGATACTGGTGTAACAAGAGTAGGTGTAGACAAGAGATATATGTAGGGTATGCAAGAAGATATTTGTTCTGAATTTTTCCAGCGAGCTGGATAGCAGCAGTGTGGTAAAACGAGCATATCTCACTCTCTGTTTATCATATGATTACGTATTTTACCTTTCTGGACAGCTTATGAAATTCTCTACAACTTTGATTTAGAACACTTTTCCAGATTCTGACGTTTACTTTGTCAAATACAGACGACAAGCAGTACTGTTCCAGAATTCTGACAGCACATAAACCTCATCTTAAAACAGCTGTATCTCACAATTTATAATAGGTATTGAGGTGATTCCAGAGCCAAAAGAATGATGTTGAAGTCTACTTATCTCCATATAAATTTCATGACCATTGGACAATTATATTATGAGATATGAACTGATAAAGACAGACTGCTCAGATTGATAAAGAATGGACAGCATGATAAAATGAAACCCAACTATTTATTCATAATATTCCTAAACCTTAACCTTAACTAAATGACCGTGGACATGCCCACAAGTCATCACAATCATATCAAAGATCCAAATCAAACATTATTCATAATGATAAACATCCAACCATGCAACTAACACTTGTCCAACCATTAAAAGAAAGAAACTAAATACTCTCTCGCGTAGCTACGCGTGCTTATTACATATTTTTAAGACTCTCCTATGGGTACGGGTCGACGGTGGTGCTGGTGCTGGGGTCTCCAGACTCTCCCCTGGTCCTCGGGGGCGACTGAGCAGGTACTCCTGGCGCTTCTACATCTGGACCTCCTAGTTGCTGCTTCAGTGTAGCGTTCTCACGCGCAAGCTGTAGGTAGGCCCTCCCCATGACGTCGAGCTCGTCCTGGGTCTGATCCAAGTCGGTGTTGATCTCAGCCAAGCACAACAAGGTAGGCCTCAGCCTCAGGTTCGCCTCTCCGAGTGGTGCAGCGATGTTGCATGTAGACTGTCCGCTCCGACGGCGGGGAAGATATCGGTCGTCCTCCCAGGCGATGTCGTCGAAGTGGCGGTCGCGGTTGACCACCAATGCCTGTCGAGCTGCGTCCCTGATGACGGCCTCGCGTGTGAGCCGTGCAGTGATGGCGCGGTGGATGTAGCGCACCCGAGTCCCCTCTCGGATGTACACCTCTGTCTCCCAGAAGCCGAGGTAGTCGGGGTGGGTCCAATGCTCCGTCCTGTACTGAACAGTGCCTCCGGGGTGGTAGCGTTGCACAAGTGCGAGTAGCCTGGGGTGATAGTAGGCATCACCCTCCATGTCGTAGTGGATCTCCACGGTCCATCCCTGAGCCAACAGTGCATTGTGATCATCATCACTGTCATCACCCCCATTTCCACCGTCTCCACCATCACCACCATCTCCACCATCTCCACCATCATCACCCCCATCAGCATCAGAATCATCAGAGTCATCTCCATCGTCGGGGTCACCAGCTCCCTCCTGGCCATCCTGTTCCTGCTCCTCCATAGGATCCTCCTCAGACTCTTCTATCTCAATGGGCTCCTCGAACATAGGCCCCTCTTCTGTTTCTTCGTCCATCGGGTCTTCAAGCACGTCCTCCAGAGGTTCCCCCATGGGCACCTCCACAGGTGGTTCCTCTTCCAGGTTCCTCAGGGCTTCCACCAGATGTGCCGGCACACGCTTGCCCAAAGTGAACCTGGTCCTCCTGGTGGGCATCGGAAGGGTCCTCTTGCGCGCGGTCAGCTTGGTACGGGCCATCTATAAGAATGAAAAGGTTGAGTATTAGAACAAAATAATTTTTTGGCAATAGATAAAGAACAGAATATAAGCAAAAATTTTATAGCAAATTAAAGTAGTAAAATAAAGATAATGTGATCCTAGAAACGTCCATTTCTAACTAGGTTGTTCGTCCTACAGTCAGTTATAGCTCTGATACCAATTTGTCGCACCCAATTTTGCAAAGCAAAACCAAGTACTCATATATGTGCGCCCAGGATGTCCAAACACACACATATATCACAAATTGTAATAATATCAAAGTAAAGTACTTATTACATCGCATATCTCATCATAAAAGTTAATACAAAGTTTGCTCAATGGCAATATTATTACAAACACAGCGGAAATAACTAGCCCAACTGCCACAGGGACTCCAACTGGTGAACGTCTTCCTAGTAGTCCTGGACATCCTCCGGAAACTCGTCATATCCATTATCTGTTACCCATCCGGGATTTTCATTGATGTAAAGCAAGTGTAAGCTCACCATGCTTAGCAAGTATAACAAAGGGATCTATGAGGCTCAAATAGGCTTGACACTGTTTGACTGCGGTTCGCAATTTTAGTTGATTAATTTTTAGCAACCTGAATCACTACTTTAATGAACAGTCCCAATTCCCAAGTGGTATTAAAGTATCATCAAGTTTTATCTCAATTCCCAACCATCCATCATCCACAGTAACCACTAATCTCGAAGGATCCAGACCGCTCGTATCCGTGAGCACGGCTGTTATAACAGGTTAATTATTTCTGCAGAAATTGTACATCTTTACCCACCGAGCCGTGATTCCCAATGCCGGGGTTCGCGAGACCCACTACACCTCTTCCAAGGAAGTGTGGCAGAGTTTCACTATGAAACCCTTAGCTAGTTGCACTAACAGGTCGTAGCTACAAGGAATGGCACACGTGGGCATCGCAGCACGGTGCACACCCAAACAGAAAAAGGAAAGATACCCTCTTACCCCTTACTGGAGCTACAGACGAGCTAGTACAAACTAGATAATAGGTTAAAGTCAGAGCCATTTGACACTCGGGGTTGTACGGTCCCTCCTGGGTTGCCGCTTCAGGATAAAGTCCTTATGGAGAGGCACTAGAGTACTCAACCCCGTACTCCAGCCCCCTATCTGTTGCTAAAAAGTTCCATTTTATCACATTGCATATAGTCTTTAAGTATGTTTAATCAATTACTTCATGTTAAGCGCTGCAGCATCTATCCAAAATGCCTACCCAATAAACCCAGGTATCAAGGATATGTGGTACAATGAATCATCTAGGTAACGTCCTTAAAGGCAATTCAAATTAAACACATGCATGAATGTAAGTGGTAGTAGTTCATAGGTAACAAGGGGCCTTTGGTACACTTGCCTTCCTCAAAGTCGTCCTGGGAGTACTGCTGATCCTGCTGGGGGTCCTCAGTCACCTCGAATGGCTCACCCTCTAATCGTGATCCAATCATCAATCAAGCATCATTCCAATCATTACATGCATACAAGATAGAACTCTATTAGAACAGTACACCAAACAGTGAAAACATATGTTGAAAAACTTACAGATCTGTTCTACGCATTTCTACGAACACATGAGCGAAAGAATCACTCAAATCGGACTTAAAACGTGAAAGTTATGCATGAAATAAGATGTAATGGCAATTCTGTAAATAAACTAACCTATTTTCGAATTAAAATAATTAAAAATCTGAATTATAAATGAAATCTGGACTGGGCATTACTATTCTAGAAACTCCAGGGACTTGAACTGAATAAAAACAGGGCTGAAAAATAATTATTTTGAACTAAGTCAGGACTGCGGGTTGATTCACTAAAAACCGAGGGGCTATTTTGTAAAACAGGCGTGGCTTTGACTGGGGGTTTGACCCGGGCTGCTGACTGAGCGCCACGCGGCAGCCAGGGACTGGTGCGGTGCACCACGCGGCTTGGTGGACCGGCTGACGCGGCACGGTGCGCCGGGTCCACGAGTCTACGGTGGACCGGCCACTTAACCCGAAGGGGTACGCAATCTCAGCCCTCCAGAACAGATCTGACGGCGGTGATTGGTCGCGGGGGTGAAAAGAGTAACCGGCCGGCGGCTACAGTGCCGGCACGGCGGTCAGCCATGGGCGACGGCGGACAGCTCACCGGTGTCCGCGGTTCCGGCGTTCTAGCGCACCAGCTGACGAACTGAGCGCAGAGGAAGATGGAGAAGCTCACCGTGACTCGTATTGGGGTGGTCGTGGCGTCCGGAAGGGCTCCGAAGCGGGTCGTCGACGGCGGCCGCGATCTGGAGAGAGAGGGAGGGCGCGGGTGAAGGCGAAATCGACCAAAACGTGACCAAAAACCAGAGGTGGAGGTACCTACGGGCGCGGGGGAGTACGGCGGTGCTTCGGGTGGCTTCGGCGACGAGGATAGTGCTCGGGGAGGGGGAGTTCGCCGGCGGCAGTGGTGAGCTTCGAGCGGCGGTCGTCCAGGGAGGAGGGAGGCGCTCGGTTGGGGCTTTATAGGCCGGCTGTGCGCAGAGAAAAGGAAGGAGAGCGGGCGGGATTGGTCACCTGCCATGTGCGGGTGACGGCGGTGGCCTTCCATCCGAGCAGCGCTGACGGCGGCCGGAGAAAGGAAAGAACCGGGGAGGAAAAAGGAAGCTCGGGGAAGAAGAAAGGAAAGAAGAAAGGGCGCTGACCGGTGGGGCCGGAGTGCAGCGAGAGAGAAAGGGAGAGGGCGAGCGACGTGGGTGGCCAGCTGGGCCGCGTGCGAGCTGGCTGCGCTGGTGGGCCGGCAAACCGGGCCGCGCGGGGCAGCCACCGAGTGGGCCGCGCCAGGCAGGGCAGGCCGGGAAAGGGGGAGGGAGAAGAAGGCCGGGCTAGCTGGGCCAGAAGGTGACTTTCTTCTCTTTTTTTTTAAATCAAATGTTTATCAAATTCTATTTTCTCCATTTTCATTTTTAAGCCAAATTCAAATAAGTTTTGAATACAAATTTCAAATCTTCTAGCCCTACACTCAATCAAAACCCAAATGATTCGGCATGAATGCAACAAACAAGTTTCTAAACTTATAGTTTATTTTATTTATTCAATATTTATTATTTGGCCTAAGTTAAGAATACCTAGAAAATGTAATAAATGCTAAGAATTAATTGCTAATTTGTGGTAAAAATTTTTGGGTGTTACACCGGGTGTAGCCCCAAGGCCCTAGAGGAGTGGAGTTACTCCTCTAGGGGCTTTTTTCATTTTTGCGTTTGAGCAAGTAGTTTTTATCGCATTTGCCGAGCCCATAAGCGCAAGTTCGGGTTGTGGGGGTCTCGGCGAGGCTGCAGGAAAAGCCCTCTAGCCTCCGCATTCGGCGAGAGGTCCATCAGGGGTCCCCCTGACTTTGGGTACGACCCTCATGCTTCCTTTTTGCTTGGAAGGAGGGGTGGAATGTGCCAGGCTACCCTCGATGGGCATGAGCGTGGGCACTTTCGGTGAGCTGTTATCGGGTGAGTCCGAGTGGAGGCCCGTACCCCGTTCGCTAGGGGATGGCTAGTGGTCTAGAGACGCACTCCAAGAGTACCAAAGGGTTTCTCTAGTGGGTGCCGAGGCCATTCGCTGGGCCTCGGTGGCTCGGTGCCTCCCTATGGTGGGATCCCATTCGGAGTCTTCCCTGCCAGTCTCGGACACGACTTAGGACACCCCAAGCGATTGTTCACTCGGGCCTCGGCCATTCTTAGGCTCGCCCCGAAGTCGTCCCTAACTCTGTTGCCCTGGGGCGGCTGTCGAAACCTCTGGATGCCTAGCCTTCGAACCCCTGGACCGTAACGGGCTCGGTGCCCTTTATCGTATTTGTAACGAAACCTCTAGCGTGGACTTGGACCGTTTGTCTTTGGGTGCAAGAGGAGCCCCCAAGCCTCCGCCTAGAGCAAGAGGGCGGTCGGGGGTCCCCTAACCTTTTCATCCGACACTCACATATCCTTTTCGTTCGGACGGAGGGTTTGTTTGCCGAGCCCATTTTGGTCTCGGCAAGGTTGCAGGAAGAGCTCCTAGCCTTTGTGTGGAGCGAGAGGGCTGTCGGGAGTTCCCCTGGCTTTTTATACGCCCCTCGTGTGTGAGGGTTTGTTTGCCGAGGCCCCTTTGGGTGCGAGCCCGGGTCGTGGGGTCTCGGCATATCTGCAGGAAGAGCCCCCTAGCCTCTACATAGGGCGAGAAGGCCGTCAGGAGCTCCCCTGTCTTTTTGTATGACCCTCACGCTTCCTTTTTACTCGGAAGGAGGGTTTGTTTTGCCGAGCCCCTTCGAGTGCGAGCTGGGGTCACTGGGTCTCGGCAAGGTTGCAGGAAGAGCCCCTTAGCCTCTGCATAGAGCAAGAAGGCCATCGGGGGTTCCCCTGACTTTTTGTCCGACCCTCATGTTTCCTTTTCGCTCGGAAGGAGGGGTGGAATGTGCCTCGCTACCCTCGGTGGGCACGAGCGGTGGCACTTCCGGTGAGCTGTTATCGGGTAGTCCGAGTGGAGGCCCGAACCCTGTTTGCTAGGGGACGGCTAGTGGTCTAGAGACACACTTCAAGAGTACCAGAGGATTTCTCTAGTGGGTGCCGAGGCCGTTCGCTTGGCCTCGGTGGCTCGGTGCCTCCCTACGGTGGGATCCCATTCGGAGACCTTCCTGCCAGTCTCGGACACGACTTTGGGTGTCCCAAGTGTTTCGCTTGCTTGGGCCTCGGCCCCATATAGGCTTGCCCACGGTCGTCCTTGACTCTGTTATCCTAGGGCGGCTGTCAAAACATCATGGGGCCCAGCCTTTGAACCCCTGGACCGTAATAGGCTCAGAGCCTGGTTCCTTCATATGAAAGGAATAGGCCATGGGGAATATCTTCCCTATTGGCTCAGCAATGGGTGGCGCGCCTTTTGAGGCAGTTTCCTGGGGAGGCGAAACAACGCCTGCTGCCATAGTGGCTGAGCGTGAAGTGATGGATGGGACGTAACTGTTCTCGCATTTAATGCGGGAGACGTGGGCGCGTGGGCCGGCGAAATCGGCTCGCAGTTAACTATGCCGGATCAGGGGGGGGGAACTTCCCTGATTTCGTTGCCCGTTTGTTTCGCCTCCTCCCTGCATAAATACCCAAAGGGTCTCGCCACTCCTCGTCTTACCTTGCCTGCATTAGCACTGCCTCCGTTGAGCCATCGCTAGAGCAGCGGGTGTCGAGAAGAAGAGGGGAGAAGAGCGAGCCTAGGGAGAAAGCGAGAGCGTGGGAGAGAGAGAAAACTCACCGCCACACCCAATTCCTCCATCGCACTCATGGCTAGCGACATCATCGTTGTCGAGGCGAACCCCTAGGATCCATCGGACGTCACTGAGGAGATGATTTAGTCGCTTGTCGACGGTGGACTCCTTCACCCGGTGACAGACCCCACCAGGCCGGAGTGGATTGCTCCGTACGGTGAGCCAGAGCCGAGGCCTCGCGACGGCTACGTCGTGAGCTTTGTCTCCTTTCATGAGCGCGGCCTCAGCGTATCGGCGGATCGGTTCATGCGGGCACTCCCGTACTACTACGGTGTGGAGCTTCACAACTTTAATCCCAACTCCATCGCTTAGGCGGCTATCTTTGTTGCTGTCTATGAGGGGTATTTGGGGATTGCTCCCCATTGGGAGTTGTGGCTCCACCTATTCTGAGCGGGCACACTACCAAGCCGATGGGCACGTCGGGTAAGAGGAAGGCGACGAGGGCCGGCGGCTGCACTCTCCAAGTGCGCCAGGACCGCTTGCACCTCTACATCCCGGCCCAACTCGCGTCCTCCAATTGCTGGTGGTACATTAGTTGGTTCTACCTTCGCAACGACGACAGAGGACTTCCCCCCTACACTGGGTGGATTGTGGGGAGTTGCCTAGAGAGATGGAAGTACGGCGTCCCGAAGGATGACCAGCCCAAGCTACAGCCGCTTCTAGAGGGGCTGGCGAGGCTGCGGGGCCACGGTCTCACCGTGGCTGTGGTCATGGCTACCTTCCACTGCCGGAGGGTGCTGCCGCAGATGGCTTGGCGGCGGCGGCTGTTCGAGATGAAGCTGGGTGAGCCCATTGACGGCACCCGGATGTCCTCCTCTACCCTTTCTGATGAGGAAATTCTTCGTTAGGTGGGGGAGACGGTAGAGGCGAAGCTAAGAGGCAGCAACTTGACCCCTATCGCAATGCGGCCGTCGCGGGGGTTCCTCTCGCTGGTAAGTCGTGTGCCGCTGTAGCCTCCGAGCCTCCTCAATCTCCCCTTACCCCTTGTTTCCTTATGCGTGTCCGTCATTCCTGCAGGGGATGAGGGACGTGTGCTCCTCTCCGCCGCCCGTTCCCGAGGATGCAAGGCAGTGGGTGATCAACCGCACACACGCTGATGCACAGAAAAAGTGGAAAGACGCCAAGGTGGCGAAGCGCACGAAGCAAATCCTCGCGCGTGAGGAGCTAGATAAGCGCCGCTGTCAACAACGGAAGGATGGTCTCCCGTTGGAGGAATCCCCGTCGATGTTGCTATCGATGGAGGCCTCGGATGGGGATGACGGGGGCGAGGTGGGCCAAGGTCCCCTAGACCACCTTCCTAACATAGTGGAGGTGGTGCCCGAGGCGTTGGCAAGCAGCCCGGCACTCCCGGGAGGAGGAGGAGAAGCGGACCCGGGGTCGGTGGTTGCCCGCTCCAGGGCCGAGGCCGACACGCCCGAGGCGCGGGCATTGGGCAAACGCGCCGTCAGCCTGGTGGGCTCGATGGCCATGGTGGAACAAGTGGCGGTGGAGACGACGCCACCGCCCCCGCAGAGGACCGAAGGGGTGCCGGGGTCCATTGAGGACCGGCCGGCGCCGATGGACATGGAGGCGACGCCTCTGCCGCCGCCTCTGCCGTTGCGGACGAGGTTTGCCGTGGTGAAGCAGTTGCTGCCCCGTTCAAGGTAAGTGTATTTTTGGTAGGGTCACAGTGCCTTCCATTTGCCTTTTGGTCTCGCGCTAACCCTATAGGTTATTTTTCCTTAGTCGGAAGCAGCCTACGGACGAGCTTCCCTTGGTGCCCCTTAAGGCGCTCAAGGCGAGCCCTGGCTCCTTCGCCCTCTGGGTGGCGGAGGCACAAGCCGCTATCCAACGTGGCGCAGCGTCAGCGAGGGTCGACCCGAAGGAGCTGGCCGCCCAAGGAGGGGCTACTGAGGCAACCCCTACACAGACGAGGGAGGGAGCGCCTCCGCCCCACAAGGGCGAGGCTCACGAGTCGGATGGGGCCGGTGTGCCCTTGGTTGCTAAGGCCCTCGGGGTCTCCAAGGCTGAGGCGATGGAGGCTAGGGCGCCCAAGACCGCCGAGACTGCAGTGGCCACGGTCGGTGTTTCTGCGTCCTCTGAGGCCACGATGGTGGAGGCCGGAGCCCCCGAGACCGTCGAGGCCATAATTGCGGAGGTCGGAGCCCCCAAGATCACCAAGGCTATCGTACTGGCGGCGAGGCCATATGTCCAGGAGGCAGAGATGAAGGTGGCGGAGGCCTTAGTGGCGCCCTTGGTTTAGGGGCCGCCGTTGCCGCGAGAGAGCGCCCAAGAGGTGGAGGTCTATCCGATCTCCTCTGACGATACTTCCTGGGCGTGGGAGGTGGTCGACGCCGAGGATGTCGTGCGGGCGTGACCCGAGCCTCGCGGGTGGGATCATCCACAGGTACTGTGGCGGAGCCGGGATGACCCTGAGGGGGAGCCTCTGTTCGCCCTTGAGGACGTAGCCGAGGGTGGGCGCTGGGGCACCTTCGAGCAATACCGCCAGCTGGCGGAGCAGTCGCTACGGATGGCCCTATCCGTGGTGGCCGACGAACTGCCCGGAGTCACCCAGGTTTGCATTTTCGTTTCTCACGTGATGTTGTCCTTTTCTGGTTTTGTTGCAATCAATGACCCCTATTCTGCTTCCCCAGGAGCTCGAGACCCAGTCCCTTGGGAAGTCGGTCTTTCTCCGGCGGGAGAGGGGCATCTAGGACCAGCTTCAACGGTAGAAGGGCCTTCTTGCCAGCGCCAATGAGCTCCTATCGGTGTGGAGCATGGAGGTAGAGGACCTCCGCCTTTGTTGTGCCAACACGAAGGTCGAGGCGGCCACAGCCCAGACGCAGCTTGCCCCTCTGGCAGCGTAGGTCAAGGAGTTGGAGGAGGAGCTCACCCATGCAGTCAGCGATCGGGATGCCTTCAGGGGCCGAGCCATTAAAGCTACAGCCTCGGCCACGGCTCTCGCAGGGCAGCTGGGGGCAGAACAGAGGGTGCTCCAGCTAACAAAAGGTGTCTTGGATGAGGCCCTTGCTGCAGCTGAGGCCTCGCGAACTGAGGCTATGGTTTGGAGGGGCACGGTTGAGGGTGAGTTTTAGCCCCCTCATTTTGTTTTCTTTTCCTTATGTTCGCTCCCTAACTCCCTTGTGTGACACAGAGCTAGGGAGTGAAGCTTCCAGGGTGGCTGAGGCTTCTTGGATCAAGGCCCAGCGCTTGAAGGAGGAGGTCGAGGCCCTGCCGCTGGAAGGAGAAAGCCGAGGCCTGTCAGGTCGAGACCCGACGCTGGGAGTAGAAGGCCAAGGGTGAGTTTCGTGGGCTTCCACCCCTAACTTAGGTTGTTTTTTCCCTCGCTCGACCTCATTCTGATTTCTATGGTGCAGAGTCAGAGGCAGAGGTAACTCGGGCAGCCGAGGCATCCAGCGCGGTGCAGACGGTGCTCGAGACCGAGATCGGGGAGCACGAGGCGCTGAAATGTGCTGCCCTTTCCACCTGCGAGGCCTTGGAGGCTGAAGGGGTTCAGTCAGGCAGCTCCCTAGGGAGTCGTTTGATCACGCTGAGCAACCAGATGCGCAAGCGGCTCCAAGGAGCGCTACACACGGGTGTCAAGCGCGCGCTGGCTATCATCTCTTCTCACTACGTCGGCGTCGACCTCTCGGCCATCAGTGATGGGTATGTCCTACCTGATGAGGAGGAGGAGGCTGACGTGGTGGTTACGAAGCTGATGGAGGTGGCGGAAGGCCCTGGCACGGCGCTGGCGACGCTCTTTGAAGAGGAGGTGGTTCCTCCCCTACCATATGCTGGTGCTGAAGGCCCTGAGCCTTGATTTGGGCCCTAGGGGCTATGTAAAAATAGAGTATGAGTTATTTTTGTATCGTAACGCTTGTGGCCATCGAGGCCTTTATTTTTGAAGTATTTGTGTTTCTTAGTTGTTTTTCTCATGTTTCTGAGCCTCTGCCCTCTGTTGCTCCTGATCAAATTTCGTTTGCAAAACACCCCCTTGGGGCCTAAGCCGTCCCTTGCATGAGAGGTAGTGAGGGAGTGCCGTAGCCTAGGGCGTAGGCTATCTCGCAACTCTATCAGCCTCTTGCTTAGGAAACAGACCTTGGTCCGAGGAGTTTTTACAACTGATTCATCAGAGCATGCTAGAGTCTTGGCGTAGGAATTTTTGCAAAAAACGACTGAAGAATGGTGCGTGGGACCTAGCGGGAGTCCCCCATCTAGCCCCCGAGGGAGGCTTGGTTTTATCGAGGCAGAGCTGAGTCTCCCTTGTCGTGTTACTGTGTTGCCAAGACCTATGATGGGCTCGGGGGGTTTCTCAAAAAATTAGACCAACTAAAGAACGCTTTTTAATTGTATTTTGAGAAACGACATATACAATGCTTGGAAATTTAGGGATAAAAGCAACGTAGTTGTTCTATGTTCCAAGCGTTGGTGAAGACTTCGCCCTTCTCGTTGGCCAGCTTGTAGGTCCCGGGCTTCAGTACTTGGGCGATGATGTACGGTCCTTCCCATGGCGGGGTCAGCTTGTGGCGGCCCTTGTTGCTCTATGCTAGCCTCAACACCAGGTTGCCTACCTTCAAGTCTCGACCTCGGATGTGTTGGGCCTGATAGCGCCGTAGGCTCTGCTGGTATTTGGCCGAGTGTAGTAGCACGATGTCTCGGGCTTCCTCCAGTTGATCGAGGGCGTCCTCTTAGGTGGTGCAGTTACTTTGTTCGTTATAGGCTTGTAGCCTTGGGGAACCATATTCCAAGTCGGTGGGGAGGATGGCCTCGGCCCCATAGACTAGGAAAAAAGGCATGAACCCCATGGCTCGGCTTGGAGTGTTTCTCAGGCTCCAGATGACCGATGGGAGTTCGGCGAGCCATTTTTTGCCAAACTTTTTCAACCGGTTGTGAATCCTTGGCTTGAGGCCTTGTAGGATCATGCCGTTGGCACGCTCTACTTGGCCGTTGGTCCTTGGGTGTCCTATGGCCGACCAGGCCACACGGATGTGGTGGTCGTCGCAAAACATTAGGAACTTTTTGCCGGTGAACTGTGTCCCGTTGTCGGTGATGATGGTGTTGGGAACCCCAAATCTGTGGATAATGTCAGTGAAGAACAGCACTGCCTGCTCGGATTTGATTCGATTGATCGGATGAGCCTCGATCCATTTGGAGAACTTGTTGATTGATACTAGTAGATGGGTGTAGCCCCTGGGGGCCTTTTGCAGAGGCCCGACCATGTCGAGCCCCCATACGGCAAACGGCCATGTGATGGGGATGGTTTGGAGGGCCAGGGCCGGGAGATGTGTCTGCCGAGCATAGTACTGGCATCCTTCACAGGAGCATACTAGCTTGGTAGCATCGGCGACCACCGTTGGCCAGTAGAACCCTTGGCAGAAAGCGTTCCCCACAAGCGTCCGAGGCGCTGCATGGTGCCCGCAAGCGCCTACGTGCAAGTCTCAAAGCAGGGCTCGGCCTGTCTCGGTAGTGATGCATCGTTGGAGGACACCTGAGGGACTTCGCCTGTACAATTCATCATTATAGAGGACGTAGGTCTTGGCTCAGCACGTGAGCTGTCGTGCTTCGGTCTTGTCACCAGGAAGCTCCCCCCGATCAAGCCAATCGAGGAACGGGATTCGCCAATCCGTGTCCTGATTAGTCTGCAGAGGCTCGGTGTTGACTTCCATGACCTCGGGCTCGATCGAGGGGGTCTCAGCAGTAGAGGGGGGCGTCGAGCTTTGCCATGGGTCCCGTAGGTGGGCCCTCCTCTGTCGTCGAGGTGTAGTCAATGGAAGGTTTGTGGAGGTCTCTGGCGAAGACGTTCGGGGGGACCGGGGCCTGTGCCGAGGCCATCTTTGCCAGCTCATCGACGGCCTCATTGTACTTCCACATGACGTTGTTTAGTTTGAGGCCGTTGAACTTGTCTTCTAGGCGTCGTACCAACTTGCAGTAAGCCTCCATTTTGGGGTCGAGGCAATTTGACTCCTTCATCACTTGATCTACGACGAGCTGCGAGTCACCTCGGACGTCGAGGCGTTGTGCCCCAAGTTCGATGGCGACTTGTAAGCCGTTGATGAGGGCCTCGTACTCGGCCACATTGTTGGAGGCGGCGAAGTGGAGCCGCACCATGTAGCGCATGTGTACTCTAAGGGGCGAGATGAACAGTAGACCCGTGCCTACCCCGGTCTTCATGAGGGATCCATCGAAGTACAGGGTCCAGCACTCCGTCTGAATTTGAGTAGGTGGCAGTTGGGTGTCTGTCCACTCAGCCATGAAATCGGCCAAGACCTGAGACTTGATCGCTTTTTGAGGCGCAAAAGTTAAGGTTTCCCCCATAAGCTCAACGGCCCACTTGGCTATCCTGCCCGAGGCATCCCGGTTATGAACTATCTCACCCAGGGGAAAGATGATACCACAGTCACTGGGTGAGACTCGAAGTAGTGATGCAATTTGCACCGAGCTAGGACCATGGCGTAGACCAGCTTCTGGATGTGGGGGTAGCGTGCTTTGGTCTTAGAGAGCACCTCGCTGATGAAATAAACAGGACGTTGGGTGGGTAGAGCATTCCCCTCTTCCTGCCTCTCTACCACTATGGCAGTGCTGACCACTTGGGGTCGTTGCGGTGACGTAGAGTAAGAGGGCCTCATCCCTGGTCGGGGGTACCAGGACGGGAGGATTTGTGAATAGTGTTTTGAGTCTATCGAAGGCTTCTTCGGCCTCGGGGGTCCAAGAAAAATGCTTGGATTTTCTCAAGAGTCGGTACAGAGGCAAACCTTTTTCGTCGAGGCGTGAGATGAAGCGGCTCAGGGCTGCAAGGCATCCCATGACCCTCTGTACTCCCTTGAGGTCTCTGATTGGTCCCATGCTGGTTATGGCCGAGACCTTCTCTGGGTTGGCCTCAATGCCGCATTCTGAGACTATGAACCCCAAGAGCATGCCTCGGGGGACCCTGAACACACACTTCTCGGGATTGAGCTTGATGCCCTTCTCTCTAAGGCATTTGAAGGTTATCCTCAAGTCATCGACGAGATCCTCGGCCTTTCTGGTCTTGACCACAATGTCGTCTACGTAGGCCTCGACGGTCCGCCCGATGTTGTCGCCAAAGACCTAGGTCATGCACCGCTGGTACATGGCACCTACGTTTCTGAGGTCGAAAGGCATAGTCATGTAGCAGTACATGCCGAATGGTGTGATGAAAGAAGTCACGAGCTAGTCTGACTCTTTCATCTTGATTTAATGGTAACCAGAATACGCATCAAGGAAAGATAGGGTCTCGCACCCTGCGGTGGAATCAACGATTTGATCGATTTAGGGTAATGGAAAGGGGACTTTTGGACAGGCTTTGTTCAAACTGTTGTAGTCTGCGCACATCCTCCATTTCCCATTTTTCTTCTTGACTAACACGGGGTTAGCCAACCACTCTAGGTGGGACACTTCTTTGATGAATCCGGCCGCCAAGAGTTTATGTATCTCCTCACCGATGGCCCTACGCTTTTCCTCATCGAAGCGGTGCAGGCATTGCCTCGCCGGTCTAGATCTAGCCCGGATGTCCAGGGCATGCTCGACGACCTCCCTCAGTATGCTCGGCATGTCTGAGGGACTCCATGCGAATATGTCGGCATTTGCACGGAGAAAGTCGACGAGCGCGGCTTCCTATTTGATGTCAAGGGTGGCGCTGATCCTTAGCGCTCAGTCGTCGGGGCAGGCGGGTCGACCGGGATGAGTTTGATGGCCTCCACGGGCTTGAACGCCCCCGTGTGACGCTTGGAGTCAAGCGCCTCACCACTGAGTTGGTCAAGGTGAGGGTCTCGGCCTCCACAAGAGCCTCGGTGTACTTGATGCACTCAACGTCGCAGTCGTATGCATGTTCATACATGGACTCAATCATGATGATACCACTGGGGCCTGGCATCTTGAGCTTGAGGTAGGTATAGTTGGGGACTACCATGACTTGGCATAGCACGGCCACCCTAGGATGGCGTGGTAGGCTCCCCCGAACCCAACTACCTTGAAGGTAAGGACTTCCTTGCGGTAGTTGGAGGGGGTGCCGAAGCAGACGGGAAGGTCGATGCGCCCGAGGGATCACGTGCGCTTCCCTGGCATGATGCCGTGGAAGGGTGCAATGTTGCCTTAGAGCCTTGACCGGTCGATCTCCAAGAGCTCCAGGGTATTGACATAGAGGATGTTGAGGCCATTGCCTCCATCCATCAACACCTTGGAGAGTCAGGTGTTGCTAATGATCAGCTCGACAACCAGTGGGTACTGCCTGAGATTCGGAACATGGTCAGGGTGGTCATCTCGATCGAAGGTGATCACCTCCCGAGACCAGTCGAGGTACTGGGGGGTGGCCACCTTGATCAAGAAGACCTCTCGGCGTTCCCTCTTGCGCTGCCATGCCATAAGGCACGCTGAGGGTCCACCGAAGATCATGTAGGCAATTGCGTACCTCGGGGAACCCGTCGTCCTTATCGTCGTCACGGTCACCAGCGCCCTTCTGCTTGGCGTCGTCGTTGGGGAGTCTGAGCTTGGCGTAGTAACGTCGCAGCATGGAGCAATCCTTGAGGGCGTGCTTGACCGGGCCTTGGTGGTAAGGGCAGGGTTTCTTAAGCATGTCGTCGAAAGGCCTAGGGCCTTTGAGGCCTCGAGGATTCTTGCGTTCTGTGGCCCCAACCAAATCAGCCCCTAAGACCTCCTGCTTCCCAGGCACCCCTCTTCTCTTTCTCTTGGGGAGGTGGGAGGCCAAGGCCTCGGGGGCCTCGTCCCTCTGCTTACCCTTGGCGTCGCTATCGAGGAAGATGGCTCCAACAGCCTCCTCACCAAGGCAAAGTTGGTGGTGATGTTGAGGAGCGCAGCAGCGGAGCGCGGCACGTTTCGACCTAGCTCTCGAACCAAGTCCTGGTAGGTGGTGCCGGAGAGGAAAGTCTGGACGATCTCTGAGTCGCCGACGCTGGGCAACTCGGTGCACTATTTGGAGAAGCACCGGATGAAGTCTTGGAGAGACTCATCTGGCTTTCAGCGATAGCTTTTAAGGTCCCAGGAGTTCCTAGGGTGCACGTATGTGCCTTGGAAGTTCCCAACGAAGATCCTAACCAAGTCACGCCAATCATGGATTTGTGAGGGAGGAAGGTGCTCGAGCCAGGCTCGCGCTGAGTCTGACAAGAGCAAGGGGAGGTTGCGGATGATGAGCAGGTCATCATCCGCACCACCTAGCTGGTAGGCCAGGCAATAATCGATAAGCTAGAGTTCGAGGTTGGTCTTGCCGCTATATTTTGTGAGATTAGCTGGTTGCCAAAACTGGGCCGGGAAAAGGGCAGCGCGGATGGCCCTGCTGAAGACCCGAGGGCCTGGCGGTTCAGGAGAAGGACTACGGTCCTCCTCGCTATTGTAGCGGCCGCCTCGGTGTGGGTGGTAGCCCCGAGCGGGCCCCTCGTTATCGTGGTGTTGTCGCCTGCTGACCACCTCATGGTCACCCTGCACCTCGCATCGATTGCTAAGGCAGTCCAGAAGCACGGGGACCCTGTGGGCTATCGGTGCTCGAGCAGGCTCGGGACAAGCTAAGGCTTCCCTATCCTACCGAGGCGGGGCTACGGGCAAGTTCGAGGTGCCCCCGTGTCGTCGGGAGGCGGAACTTTTGGCCTGTTGTACCGCAGCGGTCTCTAGGAGCTCTTGGAGCTCACCGCGGACCCACCGCCCTTCTGTGGTAGAAGGCTCGGGCATTGCGTGGACCAGCATTGCCGTAGCCACGACGTTCTAGCTAGCGCGATTGAAGACTGGGGGTTGCTCACTCCCTTTGTCATCATGGATGCGGTGATGCATATCGCGGGCCCTCCGTCGGGCTCCTCCGCTTTCGCCGTGACCTCGCTGCTCCTATTTGAGAGAGTCTCGAAACTACTGTAGAAGAAGTCGGTCTTGTTCGACCTTGGCTTGGAGCTCATGGAGTTGTTCTAGGTCTGGGCGTTGAGGTCCGCAAGAGCAGGGTTCTCGTTTCGTGCGGCCGACAGGACAATGCGTGGAGGTGTGGCGACGCCTATACCTAGGCGAAGCGGGGAACAGCTGCCCGCCCCCTCGTCCTCCTCGCCCACCCTTAGCATCCCGAGCCCGACGTGAAAACACTTGCGAGTGGGGTCATAGGTGCCCTCATCATCAGAGTCGGAGTAGCCGAAGCAGTAGTCGCTTGAGGCCAGGAAACGACACATAGCTCTAGGGGTCATGGAGCCTAGAGAAATCCATTCTGAGCCATGCCTCGTCCTCCTCTGAGGAGTTGGTGTGGGCGTCTAGGTCGAGAGAGAAGCGCTGGCGGCGTCCCAAGGCATCCTCGTGAGCGACAGTGTAAGCATAGGCATAAGAGGTGGCAGCATTTCTCAACCCAAAGGGGTATGGGGATGGTGCCATCGCCAGACTCTGCTCCACCGGGATGGGCTCCTCAGGGAGTGGTGGAGGCAAGCTTGATGACTGGGCATTGCCGTGTGCCACCGGCAATTTTCCTTTGTCCAAGCTCAGGCTAAATAGGTCCCCAGCCAGGGACCCTGTGCCAACAGCTGGTCATAGGATATCGGTGGGGAGCGGCGTGCCGCCCTGGTTTCACGTAGCATCGGGGTGGTCTTGCTCACGTCGTGCCTGGCGAGCGCGGGCGAGAGCGACCGCCCAGGCGCCGCCTACGCCTGGGTTGCCGGTGCGTGACTTCATTGTCGGTTGGTGGGGCTCGAGGAGTGAGGAGTACCATGTCATACTCATGCCCTAGAGACATGAACTCTAGGCTCCCAAACCAAACCACTATGCTGAGACGCAATGGTCGTACGGGGTCTGCCATCTAAAACTTGCTGGGATGACGAAACTGACACGCAGAGGCCCCTACCTGGCACGCCAACTGTCGGTGTTTCGGACCGGGGGTCCTCAACCAACCAGTGAATTTGAACTGCGTGCTCCCAGTCCCAATGGTGATGCAAAGAGACACAAGGTTTATACTGGTTCAGGCAATCGGTGCCCTACGTCCAGTCTGAGAGATCGATCTTGTATTCCTTGCACCGAAGTGCTTGTAGTAGGGGTTACAAGCTAGGTGAGAGAGGGAGCTATTCCCAGGTCTCGGTGAGTAGTGGTTTGGGCTGCTTGAGACGTTGCTCTTAGGTGGCTGGGATGTGTGTGTGTGTGTGTTACAAGGTGTTCTCCTCTGTCCCTCCTTCATCTGTCATCGTCCATCCTCCTTCTATAAGTGGCCAAGTCCCTCTCCTTTTATAGTTGAAGGGAGGGCAAGGACAGTACATGTGCTAACTATACGGCGTCGTGCCAACAGGGGCGGATGTCCGAGCCTTGTGGCCTGTTCCTGTGGCAGCGTGGTTGTTGGAGTGGTCTTTCCTTGGAGCACTGGGGCGGCGTGGCCAGTTCCCATCCGATCCTGTGCGTCGTGGGAGCCTCGGACTGCTGCGGAGTGGGTGTGGCGATGGACGTGCAAGCCACTATGGATGGACTGTGCGCAAGGCCGAGGCTTGGTCGGTGCCGAGGATGCACCGCAGTGAGGGGTCTCGGTGGGCACGAACCCCGAGATAGCCGAGACCTTGGTGGATAGTGCCGAGGCCCCGAGTGGGCGGCTGATCTGGTGCGCTGGCTTGGAGGTGGTGATGAACCAGGCCAGGCCGTCCATGTGATGTTGTTTTTGAGGCGGGGGATCATGGGTCCACAGTGTAGTGTGGGCGCTGATCGTGGGCACAGCGTCAGAACACAGTGGCCGGTGTCCCCGTCGTGCCCTGTCCTAGCTAGTATGGCGCTGATGCGACCTCAGGTCCCGTCAGCCATTCTGTGGCGTCGAGCCATTGTCCGGCTGAGATTATCGGAGTGGTTGAAGTGATTAATGAGACATACTGTGCTGTCGGGAAGACCGAGCCGAGGCAGGGGGCGACGGGACTAGTGATAAAGCTGGCCTCGCGCGATACGGAGAAATGAGGCCTCGTGTGAGACGGAGAGCGGAGCCTCTCGCGTGAGACGAAGATCGGACTCCTTGCCGGAGGCCTTCTGTGGAGAGGACTCGCCGTCGATACGGAGATGCACCCTCCTGTCAGAGCGCATTCTGTGGAGAGCCTCGCGTGAGGCGGAGATCGTGTTCCCCTGCCGATGCCTTCCATGGAGAAGCCTCGCGCAGGCGGAGATTGTCGTTAGGACGGCGGAGACCTCCTGCGCGAGGCTCGAGGCAAGGCGGAGGGCTTGGTGGGCTCGGACATGGCGGGTGAGGGGCCCACGGCTTACCTTCTAGCTTGTTTTTTATGGGACTTAAGCGACCCCTTTGATGTTCGCTCGGGGTACCCCATTCTAAGGTACCCAATAATAGGGTAGTGTCATAGCTATTGTGTGAATAGATACTATCTAAACCAGAATTGTGGTAGGTGGCTTGCATTTTGAGTAGGCTAGTGCAAGTCTTGCTTCACCTAATAATTGTCTAACCATTTTGTTAAGTGTGTGTGTAGAAATTTTTATTAGGCTATTCAACCCCCCCCCCCCCTCTTGCCCTTAGGACCTTTCAATGCTTTCTTGAATGGAGAGCATAGAGGAAGAGATCTACATGGATCATCCTGATGGATTTGTAGCAAAGATCAAGAGGGTAGGTTTGTAAATTATTAAAATCCTTGTATGACCTAAAGTAAGCTCATAAGCAGTGGCATGAGAAGTTGACAAAACTTTGACATTAGTCGGCTTTGCTATGAATGAAGCTAATAAATGTTGTCTACTATCGGTATCGGTGGGGGACGAAGGTGTAATTATGTGCTTGTATGTGTATGATATTTTAATCTTTGTAAATAATATTAATTGTGATCAAGGAAGTGAAAGATTTTCTCTCTAATAATTTTAAAATGAAGGACTTGGGTGAGGCTGATGTTATTCTTAACATAAATCTACTGAGGAGAAGGAAATAGTGGGGGTAACACTTGTGCAATCCCACTATATGGAAAAGGTGCCAAATCGCTTTGGAATATTGTGATTGCACGCCTTCTCCAACTTCCTATGACCCAATTGTGCTATTAAGAAAAAATCACAGATAGCACGAGATCAATTGAGATATTCTCAAATGTTGATTCACTTATGTATTTGGCTAGTGGCAACAAGGCATGATACTATCGTTGCTGTGAGCAAACTTAGCCAGTTTGTTTCAAATCTGAGAGAAACACTAGCCATGCTCTTGAGAGGGTGTTGTCGCTATCTAGAAGGAACCCTGAGCTATGGCATTCACTATACCAAGTACCCGATATTACTAGAGGGTTACTATGATGCGGATTTGATATCTGATGTCGATGAGATTTACGCCTAATGACACCATTTTTTGCACGTGTCAAAATGATCAGAGTGGGCTAATCGGCAGGAGGAAAGTTACTGTATACGCTGACAGCCGATGAAAATCAGCTTGTAAAGATGGTTGCCGATGAATGGTGGTGATCGATGGAAAGGTTGATTTAGACTCGGGCGTTGCCGATAAGGTTGGAGATGTTATTGTCGATGCCGATGAAGGAAGGCTTGAAGACTACTGCCGATGAAACAGGAAGTATGCCGATGGAAAGGAGGTCGGTGAGATTTCCATCGTAATTGAGGCGGACAGGGAAATAGATAGGAGTTGATTTCCTTTTCTATATTTGTTAGAGTATGATTCATGTAAGAGTCACGTGTTTCCTTAGATATGGACTTGGTGTCCTAGTCGTATTTGGTTATGTCTCTTTAGATCAGGGTATAAATATAGATTGAGGGGCAATGTAATAATAATAATCAATATCAAAACCAATTTTTACTCCTATTTGCATCTACTTACTTTTCGGCGACTTCGTCAATTTGCATATTTTTCCTTTTTACGAGTTCTCATTGATTCGGCGAGTTGCATCGCTTCAGTGCGACCTTCGGCGATTCTCGAGTTCCGCGTGAGTACCTCTTGGCCGTGACTTCCGGGCGTATCGCTGTTGTCAGGACCAAAGTGCTCGTATCTTCATCCTTGTCGATTAACAGGTCAAATCGACTGGCACGCTTTGGATATCGATTCGGGTATTAGCCCTTTGTGTTTGCAGATCCACTTTTGCATCAACACATCTTTTGGCACGCCCGGTGGGACCAATCAATCCGATCAATATGTTCAATTCCGAGATCGATTCAGGGAACATTATCGCGGTATCAGAAGAAGATCTTAAGGAAGAGCAGAGGCAGGCTATGGAAAAGGCTATAGAAGAATACAGGCAGCTTTGTCTGAAATCGTTTAGCCTGAACAAGAGTGGACAAGTCATCCAGAAGCAAGATTTGCGTTGCCTCGGCAGGTTACCTTTGACTCCAATCCTGGTAAACTTCAAGAGATGGTTAATTCTGCAGTAAATCATGCTTTGATTAATCATTCCAATGTGCTGTCCAATACTGTTCATAATGCTGTGGTTCGAACTCTCAAAGAAGGACAAGCGTCACCGCATTACGTTGGGCCTGCCTATCACCAACCAGAGCCGGCATCTGTCAATACTCCATCGGCTCCCTCGGCCGTTGTGGGTACAGAAGTTACTTCTCCTCCAGTATCGGCAGGCTTACCTAATATTCAATCTACACCGATACGATCAGATCCGGTACTACCAGGAGGACGAGTTTAGCTTAATACAGATCTATCGGCATCAGCTATGTCAGGCCCTGTGTCTCAGAATAGCCAGATTCCTGCTAATTGGTGGGGATATGGTATGCCTCTGGAGTCATCTGCTTTCAATCCTGGGTTACCTCAAGTGTTTGATGCAGTAGGAAAAGCTCCTATACCATCGGCTGTTTCGCCGATGGCTCAAGTGCCTCAATATGCCACAGCAACTACTGTGCAACCAACTCCAGGAGGTTTCCAGATGCCTTTGGTTCAAACACCCAATTCAAGTCCATCGGCAAGCTTACTGCCGATGCAGCAGAAAGCCCCTGCTATGAGTCAAACTGGGGTTCAGTTCATGCCTCAAGCTGGTTATAATTATCCAACAATGTCAGCAAATTACCAGCCATCGGTAAGTTTTGTACCGATGAGTTCTAATAATGGTTGGTCAGGACAGTTACCTAGTTCAACATACAGTTCAGCAAAATCAGCAGGTTGCAGGGATTCAACAAGGTCATATGCAAGCTGGTTTCCAGAATCAAGCATCGGCAGCTCAGCCGATGAATCCTTTCCAAGCAGGTTAATGGACCACAAGTAACGGCAAATATGCCGATTGCTGGAGATCGTGGGCCACAAAGATATGTGGAGGGATATCAGCAGGCACCTCCTGTAGAAATTCAGCCAGTTCGTCAGCAGGAGGCTGATGCTTTTTGGGCCGATAAGATAGCAGAAATTATGAAGGATCAGTTTGGGATAAAGCCCAAGGTCAATACTTATTCTTATCGGACTCCATACCCTCCTGCATATGATTTAATTCCTCTCCCAAATCGGTACAAGGTACCAGATTTCACTAAATTCTCTGGGCAAGATGATACATCAACAATGGAACACGTCAATCGCTTCATTATTCAATGTGGAGAGGCAGCTAGCAGAGATGAATTAAGAGTTCGATTATTTTCATCATCTTTGTCTGGATCGGCATTTACATGGTTCATTTCATTACCACCAAATTCTATTATTACTTGGGTTGATCTAGAAAAACAATTTCATAAGTATTTCTTTGCTGGAATCCATGAAAAGAAGCTTACCGATTTAGTAAAATTGAGACAGCGTAATGATGAATCGGTAGAAAGCTTTGTGCAAAGGCTACGAGATGTAAAAAATAAGTGCTACAGTCTGGTGCTGGATGATCGGCAGCTTGCCGATCTGGCTTTCCAAGGGTTATTGCCACATCTTAAAGACAGATATGCTTCTCAGGAGTTTGAAAGCCTCAGTCATCTTGTGCAAAGGATCTCTGATCAAGATACTAGGGTTTTTGAACCTAAAAAGAATTGGAGTAAAAAAGTATCATTTGTTGAAGAAGTAGGAGATTCTGATTCTGATGAAGAACCAGTTATCGGCTTAGCTGAGTGGGTTAAGAATAAAAAGCCGATATCTTGTCCCTTTGGTCAGAAAGAAGCCAGAAAAAGTTTACCTTTGATATCACCAAGGCCGACAAGATATTTGATCTTCTGCTTCAAGAGGGCCAAATTAAGCTGTCACCTAATCATGTGATCCCATCGGCAGAAGAGTTGAAGAAGATCTTGTACTGCAAATGGCACAATGCAACTTCACACAGTACAAATGAGTGCAAGGTGTTCAGGCAACAGTT
Organism: Miscanthus floridulus; assembly: GCF_019320115.1. Lineage (NCBI taxonomy): Eukaryota > Viridiplantae > Streptophyta > Magnoliopsida > Poales > Poaceae > Miscanthus > Miscanthus floridulus. The sequence goes on from NC_089591.1 coordinate 44,454,381, forward strand.
ACAATCGGCTATTGAATCTGAGGAGAATTAAGTTTGGTACTTCCAAGGCCCAGAAGCCGATGAAAATTGATCAACACCCTTTTCCAGCAAATATGTTGGAGGCCAAAGGGAAGACCAAGGTATTGACGTCAGAGGCTGCTGAGAAAAACGCATCAGTGGATCCCCAACATCGGATAACTACCGATGATGCAAAAAGTAAGGGTTTGCTGGGAGAAAGCAGTAGTTCCAAAAACCCTCCTCGACCTGGCATTGTGATTACCCATCGAAGGCAGCAGGAGGGTTGGCGTCAGCGTAAGGACCGATATCGACAACAGCAAGAAGAGAGACGTCGGGAAGAATGGTATCGGCATAAAGATCATTGGAGGTGCCCGTTTTTCATCCATTGCTGGGAAGAAGGTATTAAATTGCCAACTGTTGAAAATTGCCCTGAGTGCAATGGTTATTATGGGGTCAATCGGTCAGAAAGGAGGTTTCAACCTGGCAATCAGGGTTTATTTATCAATGAGCCGATCAGAGGCAGAGCATCAGTGCATGATCGGCTGGGGGGCAGACTTAGTGTACATGAGAAGGCTTGGTAAACGCGCTGGATATTTTCCAAGGAATCAAGAGGAGCTTGAGGAGATGGCAAACGCAAGAGTTCCCGATGAAGAAATATTCTACAGGGACCCTAATATACGCCGTGTAGAATCAACTGGGACCTGTTATCAGCCGGTTTGGAAAACCAAGTTTCCTCGATGGTGCCCGGAGGGTCTGACAAAGACACAGAAAAGGAGGATGCAACGTGAGCATCAGGAGGATTTATACCGAGAGGAAAATTCCTCCAATGAGAGGTCCTGGTCATCAGCAGTGGCAGGTAAAACACAAAAATAAGGGTCCATCGGCAGATGTTAATATGGTATTCATGTTGCCGATGGAGTTTTTGGCACTATCTGATAATGAGGAAGAAGTTGTTCTCTCTGATCAAGTAGCTCAGTTGACACTAGATCCAATGATGGCTGTTTTTGAGAAACCTACCGATGACGAGAGACAGCATCTTAAGGCTTTGTTTGTGAAAGGCAGAGTTGATGGGCAGCCTGTATCTAAGATACTTATCGACGGAGGGGCTGCGATTAATATTATGCCTTATGTGATGTATCGGAAACTTGGTAAGGGAGATCAAGACTTGACCAAAACCGATATGATGCTGAAGGATTTTGAAGGCAATGTGTCACCGGCTAAAGGGGCAGTATGCGTTGAATTGACCATCGGCAGCAAAACCTTGCCGACGACGTTCTTTGTTATTAATGGCAAGGGTGCATATAATCTGCTTCTAGGGAGGGATTGGATTCATGCTAATTGTTGTGTTCCTTCTACAATGCATCAATGCCTCGTACAGTGGATTGGGGATAAGATTGAGTTTGTCCCTGGTGATTCTTCTTATATCATCGCATCGGCAGAATCAGATACTTATGAGCGAACTAAATGCATATCAGGAGAAGTTTGGGAAAAAGAGTTCCTTAGAGTTGCTGATTATGAAATTCCACCGATCCAAGCAGTCGGTTCTGAAGAAGAGTTTTAATGGATAGGTTTGCCGATGATGGAAAATTAGGTCAAGGGTTCACATCGGCAGATGATTTAGTAGAAGTAGATATTGGTGATGGCGATAGGCCAAGACCTACTTTTATTAGTGCTAAGTTAGATTCCAAGTGTAAGCAGCAAATAACTGATTTGTTAAAAGAGTATAAAGATTGTTTTGCTTGGGATTATACTGAGATGCCTGGATTAGACCGATCGATAGTTGAACATCGGTTACCTATCAAATCTGGATTTCGGCCACATCAGCAGCCAGCGCGCCGATGCAACCCTAATATACTTCCTGACATTAAGGCCGAAATAACTAAATTAATTGAGGCAAAGTTTATTCGGCAGTGTCGATATGCAGAGTGGATCTCTAATGTGGTTCCTGTTTATAAGAAAAATGGAAAACTTCGTGTTTGTATTGATTTCAGGAATCTCAACAAAGCCACACCGATGGATGGCTATCCAATGCCGATTGCTGATTTGTTGATTGATGCTGCAGCCGGACATCAAATTATCAGCTTCATGGATGGTAATGCAGGTTACAATCAAATATTCATGGCTGAAGAAGATATTCCCAAGACTGCTTTCAGATGTCCAGGTCATGTAGGGTTGTTTGAGTGGATAGTCATGACGTTTGGTTTGAAAAATGCCGGCGCTACTTATCAAAGAGCTATGAACTTTATTTTTCATGAATACATCGGCACATTAGTGGAGATCTACATTGATGATGTAGTGATTAAGTCTGGAGATATCACAAAACATCTAGCCGATCTACGAAAGATACTGGAGTGCACAAGGAAGCATGGATTGAAGATGAATCCTAATAAATGTGCATTTGGTGTATCGGCAGGTCAATTCTTGGGTTTTATGGTGCATCAGCGGGGCATCGAAATCAGTAGGAAGTCTATTGATGCAATTAACAAGGTGGTTGCTCCTGCCAATAAAACTGAATTGCAATCTTTGATCGGTAAGATTAATTTCATTAGAAGATTCATATCTAATCTGTCGGGTAAGATCAAGGCTTTCAGTCCATTACTTAAATTGAAAGCCGATCAGGAATTTGTATGGGGAGCTGAGCAGCAGTTAGCCCTAGATGAAATTAAGAAATATTTAACAAATCCTCCAGTGCTAGTTCCACCTCAACACGGGAAACCTTTCAGGTTGTATTTGTCAACTGATGATACCGTTATCGGTTCAGCTCTTATTCAAGAATTTGAAGGGAAAGAACGTGTTATTTATTATTTGAGCAGAAGATTAGTGGATGCTGAGACAAGGTATTCGGCCATCGAAAAATTATGTCTGTGTTTATACTTTTCTTGTGTCAAATTAAGACATTATTTGTTATCTGCCGAATGTACGGTCATATGCAAAGACGACGTAGTCAAGTATATGCTGTCGATGCCGATATTAAGTGGTAGAATCGGCAAGTGGATTTTAGCATTATCAGAATTTGAACTACGTTACGAATCGACTAAGGCAGTTAAGGGGCAAGGTTATGGCTGATTTTGTCACTCAGCATTGTAATACAGTGGACTCTCTGGAGGTTGCTCCTTGGACACTTTTCTTCGATGGGTCCACATGTGGTGAAGGAGCAGGTATCGGCATTGTGTTGATTTCACCTCAAGGAAGGAAGTATGAGTTTTCATTGCCGATTGTTGCTACATCGACAAACAATCAGGCTGAATACCAAGCCTTGATAAAAGGGTTAGAATTGCTGAAGGAGATACGTGCCGATGCTGTTGAAATCTTTGGTGATTCTATGCTAGTTATAAATCAATTGGCTGGGATTTATGAATGCCGAAGTGAAGTTTTAATTTCGTATTATGAAAGATGTTTGCAATTGTTGAAAGGGTTTAGAGATTTTCGTCTTGAACATATTTCTCGACTGCATAATGAAGAGGCTAATCGACTAGCTCAGCATGCTTCAGGGTATCAGCCTATTCAGGAAGTGCTAACATCGGCAGTCGATACCGATGACTGGAGAAAGGAGATTGTCGATTATTTAAAGGATCCATATAAAAAGGTTGAAAGACGTATAAGGTTCCAAGCTACCAAGTATGTGCTCCTCGATGATGAATTATATTATCGAACTATAGATGGAGTTTTACTCAGATGTGTTAGCAGTGATGAATCGAAAAGCTTGATGGGTGAAATTCATGAAGGAGTGTGTGGAGCGCATCAATCGGCTTTCAAGATGAAGTGGATGATCAGAAGGAATGGATACTATTGGCCGACTATTCTTGAAGATTGTTTTAAATATTTTAAAGGATGTCAGGGGTGTCAAAAGTTGGTAATATTCAAAGAGCGCCTGCATCGGCTATGAACCCTATAATTAAACCTTGGCCGTTCCGGGGATGGGCTATCGATCTCATCGGTCAGATTTATCCGCCATCGAGCAAAGGACATAAATTTATTCTGGTTGCTACCGATTATTTCACAAAATGGGTTGAGGCAATTCCTTTAAAAAAGGTGACATCGGCTAATATGATCGATTTTGTGAAAGAGCATATTGTTTACCGATTTGGTATTCCTCAAACTATCACTACCGATCAGGGTACTATGTTTACATCGGAGAATTTGATGAGTTTGCTGTAGGTACTGGGAATTAAAGTTTTAAATTCTTCTCCGTATTATGCTCAAGCTAATGGTCAGGCTGAGGCTTCTAACAAAGGGCCTCATCAAACTCATTAAGGACGGCAAAATTAAAGACAAATCCTTAATGAAGGTGTGGCACATAATGTATTCAATGAAGCCTTCGTGGTCATATCGGATGTCATGTCATTGGTGCAAACCAATGAGTAACGCCCTTATCCAGTTTAGAGTTATATGGACCACGACGCTAGTATACATTTGGGTAAATTAAACCTGGCTCTAAGTGCGAATACGTTCTCAAAATCAGCTGACAGCCGAATGATTATGATTACTCTATGAAGGATGAGTTAGAAGATTGTGGCGGGGTCATCGGTTAAGGGCTTTAGTTAGCATCGAAGAAAATAAGAAAAGAGTAGTAGATGGTATGACAAGAAGGTGAAGGTAAAGGAGTTTGCCGATGGAGATCTGGTCTGGAAATTGATTTTACCGATTGGGACTAAAAGTTCAAAGTTTGGAAAGTGGTCTCCTAATTGGGAAGGTCCATATCGGATAAATCAGTCTGTTCCTGGTAACGCATATATTCTAGAAACCCTCGAAGGGGTTGTGTTTCCCAGAGCATTAAATGGAAAATATTTAAAGAAATATTACCCTAGTATCTGGATGGATGCATAAAAGTATAAGTGCCGATAACAGTCCTATCGGCTAGAATTATACAAGGATGTCAATGTCTCATAA